>NC_088684.1:216699976-216999976 GCF_028017835.1 Emys orbicularis | reverse complement strand
TAATGAACATAAGAACATAAGAACATAAGAAAGGCCGTACTGGGTCAGACCAAAGGTCCATCTAGCCCAGTATCTGTCTACCGACAGTGGCCAATGCCAGGTGCCCCAGAGGGAGTGAACCTAACAGGCAATGATCAAGTGATCTCGCTCCTGCCATCCATCTCCATCCTCTGACGAACAGAGGCTAGGGACACCATTCTTACCCATCCTGGCTAATAGCCATTTATGGACTTAGCCACCATGAATTTATCCAGTCCCCTTTTAAACATTGTTATAGTTCTAGCCTTCACAACCTCCTCAGGTAAGGAGTTCCACAAGTTGACTGTGCGCTGCGTAAAGAACTTCCTTTTATTTGCTTTAAACCTGCTGCCTATTAATTTCATTTGGTGACCCCTAGTTCTTGTATTATGGGAATAAGTAAATAACTTTTCCTTATCCACTTTCTCAACATCACTCATGATTTTATATACCTCTGTCATGTCCCCCCTTAGTCTTCTCTTTTCCAAACTGAAGAGTCCTAGCCTCTTTAATCTTTCCTCATATGGGACCCTCTCTAAACCCTTAATCATTTTAGTTGCTCTTTTCTGAACCTTTTCTAGTGCTAGAATATCTTTTTTGAGGTGAGGAGACCACATCTGTACACAGTATTCGAGATGTGGGCGTACCATGGATTTATATAAGGGCAATAATATATTCTCAGTCTTATTCTCTATCCCCTTTTTTAATGATTCCTAACATCCTGTTTGCTTTTTTGACCGCCTCTGCACACTGCGTGGACATCTTTAGAGAACTATCCACGATGACGCCAAGATCTTTTTCCTGACTCGTTGTAGCTAAATTAGCCCCCATCATGTTGTATGTATAGTTGGGGTTATTTTTTCCAATGTGCATTACTTTACATTTATCCACATTAAATTTCATTTGCCATTTTGCTGCCCAATCACTTAGTTTTGTGAGATCTTTTTGAAGTTCTTCACAATCTGCTTTGGTCTTAACTATCTTGAGTAGTTTAGTATCATCTGCAAACGTTGCCACCTCACTGTTTACCCCTTTCTCCAGATCATTTATGAATAAATTGAATAGGATTGGTCCTAGGACTGACCCTTGGGGAACACCACTAGTTACCCCTCTCCATTCTGAGAATTTACCATTAATTCCTACCCTTTGTTCCCTGTCCTTTAACCAGTTCTCAATCCATGAAAGGACCTTCCCTTTTATCCCATGACAGCTTAATTTACGTAAGAGCCTTTGGTGAGGGACCTTGTCAAAGGCTTTCTGGAAATCTAAGTACACTATGTCCACCGGATCCCCCTTGTCCACATGTTTGTTGACCCCTTCAAAGAACTCTAATAGATTAGTAAGACACGATTTCCCTTTACAGAAACCATGTTGATAATCAGATGAACATGAGCTCCCAGTGTGATGCTGTGGCCAAAGGGGCTAACGCAATGCTTGGATGCATAAACGGGAATCTCAAGTGAGACTAGAGAGGTTATTTTGCAGCTGTATTTGGCACTGGTGGGACTGCTGCTAGAATACTGTGTCCAGTTCTGGTGTCCACAATTCAAGAAGGATTTTGATCAATTTTGAAGAGTTCAGAGAAGAGCTATGAGAATGATTAACATGCTGTGTAGCGATAGACTCAAGGAACTCAATCTATGTAGCATCATAAAGAGAAAGTTAAGGGGAGGCTTGATTATAAGTACCTAATGGAGAACACATATTTAACAATAGGCTCTTCAATCTAACAGACAAAAGTATAACACAATCCAGTGGCAGGAAGTTGAAGCTAGATGAAGTCAGACTGGTAATAAGGTGTTAACTTTTAACAGTGAGGGTAAGTAACCACTGGAATAACTTACCAATGGCGTGGTGGAGTCTCCATCAGTGGCAATTTTTAAAACAAGCTTGGATGTTCTTCTAAAAGATCTGCTCCAGGGATTATTTTGGGGAAGTTCCATGGCCTGTGTTATACAGGAGGTCAGACTAGATGATCACAGTGGTCCCTTCTGCTTGGAACCTATGAAATCTATAAATGGATCCACATGGAACTCATTGAAGAGTTTAGGGCTACGTTTGTTTTCTAAGTGGTGCTACCTCCCTTCTTGGTCATCTTTATGAGAAGGCTGTTTTGTTCAAAAGGTAAAATGAATAGAATCCCCTCTGCAAACACATGCACCCCGGCAGATGGGTTTATGATAGCCTAAAGAGGAAAGTTACTACAAGATCCTCTTGTTAAAAAAATTGGTAGCATGACACTGACCATAGCACTATCTGTTACTTGTGGATTTTTATATGTATTGTTACATTTTTTGGCCTTTTTTTTTTAAATCAATGAATAATCTTACAATGTTCAACTGGAATCTTTGTGTAAACCAGTATTAGGTAACCATGAGTGTATTTTTCATCACTGAAGTACAGAGAGAAGGGAGAGTGTTGTTATAGTAGAAGAATAATGTCTGTTCAGTTCTAATTGAATCTTGTACAACAGTTTTTTGATAAGAGTTTAAGGGATGATTTATGAATAGTGAATGTTCACACTATGCCACTGGCAAATTGTTTAATGTATTTTTTATAAAATCCAGAGGTTGTAAATATGTATGTATGAACTGGAATCACTGTAGAATGTGTTATAAAGTAGTTTATCAGCTTAGACATTAAGAGTGAAATCCTGGCTTCATTGACAGCAATGGCAAAAGTCTCACTGATGTCAGTAGTGCCAGGATTTCATCTCAGGACTCTTGTTCATATTAAAAATGCCCATAGGGAAATTCCATAGTGAGCTTTGTTCTATGCAAATTATGTACATAGTTATACTTTGATCTTAAGCTGAAAGCCATTTTGTTTGAGAGCTACAATAACTTAACAGAGCAATGTCTCTTGCTAGATGTTTTAATATGTAAAATGGATTAACTTGTGAGTAACTTTTATGTTACATTTGTCTGTAGATCAGCAATTCAGAAGCTGGGAGCGGAAGTATTTGAAAAGGTTTACAGCTATCTCAAGAAAGCAAGACAGCAGAATGCAAGTGAAGATGAGATCCGGGAACGCCTGGAGAAAGTGGTTTCTAGAGCAAGCGACTGTTTTGAAGTGGATCAACTTCTCTACTTTGAGGATCAGCTGCTTGCCTTAGCTCCAGTGTAAAATGTACATCAGAAATGGACAACACTGGAGATATGTGAAAATGCTGAGCTACACCCTTACGAGCCCGCCAACAAGTACTGTATTATTGGGGGCCAGGGAGGTGCACATCATGGTGACAATCTTTTCCCCCCACTTGTTTTATTGCATCAACAAGTGTATTCCCTTAGGGTCAGATTCTTCACTCACGGGTTGTTCCCATTGACTTTAATGGTGCACAATCAGGGTCCCAGTGAGGTCAATGAGAGTTTTGCAGCTGATTTCTATGATAGCAGCAGTGGGCTCTGATCCAGCAAGACATTAAGCACATACTTAAATGTGTTGCTGGATTTGGCCTTGAACAGCAGTATGTGTATATATATGTGTGTGTGTTTATATTCACAAACATGTGTACGTGTGTATATATGGTTACTCAGTTATCAGAAATCACACATTAGTTATTGCTCTGTTGAAGGCCTGTATTTCACCTGAGTGCCCTTTGAAAGAGCCATGAAAAAGAGGGAGAGAGAGAGACATGAGGCCTGACCTGAAGCCTGCTGAAATCCGTGAAAATATTTCCTTGAGCTTCTGTGGGTTTTGAATCAAGCCCATAATGTACAACTAGAAAAATAAATCCATTTTGGCTTGTTCACAGATCTTGTTAACTTTTTATCTCCATATTTATGTTGCCTTCTCTAAAAGCACAATACTTCTAGTTTTATATCAAGTACCCCGCACCCCACTCATTATGACACCTTACCTTCTCTTCCTAACGTTTTCCCTTTTCGTTCTGCAGGCTGATCACCTTCACCATGACTTGTTAAACTCTAAATACGGAATAAATACAATACTATATAACAGGTTCTTATGAGAGCCCTGGGCCAAATTCACTTTAGACTTCCAGCCATTATCAGACCCCTCACATTGCCTGTCCTTGTGCAGCACACTGCAATCCTTTGAATGTACTCAGGTGGGGAGTGGGCAACAATGGCCCTCAAAATCATTGCAATTTGATCTTGGGCAGGCCATTATGGCTGGGAGCTGCAGATACTTAGCATCTCTAGAAAGAAAGTCAGCCACTAACCTCTCTATGCCTCAATTTGCCAATCTGTAAAATGGGACTAATGATACTTCTTCTGGTGTGTGGCTTCTGATGACACAAACAATGAATTAGGTGTTGGTATCTATCTATCTCTATCATGGCAGCATCATCCAGAGACATCAAAAGCATCCATCCACCATCAAGAGGATCAAGCGGGCAGTCCATAAGCAGATGGTGTGCTGTTTGTTCTTGAGGAAGGGGAGCTCAAGAAGCTCCAATGGTAAGATACAAGTTAAACTGCCCGTGACCACAACATATCTTGTTGTAGCGAGGAAGGATCTTTTGGTTCATATGGTTGTTCGGAGTGGCATGCAAGTGCTCATCCAGAGAGACTATGGGACGCAGATCTGAGTTGTCTATCTGCTAGGAAATGCACCAGCAATCCAAAATATATTCCCTTACCACCTGTTGCTGTTCCTTAGAAAAGTCGTGTCTGATGTATTGTCTGAGAGGCTCAACTATTTAGAAAAGGGGCATCTTGACTTTGGCCAGCGTGTATGATATGGCTTTGAGATTAAATTGTGAAGTAAGCGGTCTTGATAGTTAGCTGTGCGCAGTAATGTGGCCAGGGCCTTGCCCTCACACCTAATTGCAGCAGGCGCAATGCCAGCCAAGACCGGAAGGTTGGAGACAGGCGTCGTCCGGGTTGCACCAGTGATGATGCAAAGGGCAGAGTGGATCATTGAGTCCAACTTTCCACAGTGACTTCTGGACCCCGTGCTGCCACACAGTATTAAACAGCTGCAATAACTAGAGCTTTGGTAGATGTCCATAAGGTTGCAGTGCCAGCACCCCATAAATTGCCAGCAAGCCTGCAGAGAAGTGCGACGCTCGATTTTAGCACATCTTCTCGATGTTGGAAGGATAGAGAGTAGTCACGCTTTATAATAATACTGGACCGCCTTTGTAAAGTGCTTTGAGATCCTTTGAAGGAAGGTGCTGTAGAAGTGAAGTCTTATTAGTCCATTTTAGTATTAAAACAAACTGTAGAAACAAAGAATTTGCCCATATAGCCAAACAAGGTAAGGCATTATGATCCCTCCAGCACAAATCGATAAGAGTTTTTATTAGGAACACAGAACAACATGAAGGCTGACCTCCACTGTGAACTTTCACAAAAGCAGGGGTCAAAAGGCCTATTTCTCACTTGTGGTGATTAGTGACCATACACTGAAGTAGTGGCTCTAGGTCAGGACTGCTTGAGGGCCCTTTTACATTATCTAGCTCCATACGTAGGGCCCACATCACCATAGTGGCTGTTTCTGTTCCTGCACATAATTTCTATTAAACCTATTAAAAGCTGAAGTGCCCAAAGCACAGGAAGCAACTTTTCCCCAGATATGGGAGAAATGCCTGGGGCCTGCAAGAGCCAATTAGCCAGCAAAGCAACCAATAAATAATTTATATATAGCAATACTCCTGGGGGCATTCTGTGCCAAAAAAAAATAAAAATTCTGCACCAAAACATTGAAATTTCTGCTCACAATATTTTTAAATTCTGCACATTTTATTTGTCAAAATAACACTACATAATCATGCCAGTTTCAATTATTTTGGTAATTTATTTCAAAATATCTGTCAGCAAGTATGTCTGTAACAATACAGACACACACAAAAATTCCCCGAGGAGTAGAGAGTTAAAGAAACCCTTATGACAACCCAATTCCTGTTTCTCTGCCCCTTTCCCCTCCCCAGAGCCCAGCCGGGGGGCCCCCGCAGCCAATATACCCAAACCCCCTCCTCCCCAGAGCCCAGCCATGGGGCCCCCCAGCCCATATATCCGCACTCCCTCCCCCGCAGAGCCCAGCCGTGGCCTGCTTGGGGCAGCCAATGGAAAGGGGCGGCACGTCCGGGTCTTTGGTGGCAATTCGGCGGTGGGTCCCTCACTGCTTCTTGGAGGGAAGGACCCGCTGCCAAATTGCCGCCGAAGAATGAAGCGGCTCGGTAGAGCTGCTGCCGAAGTGCAGCCGATCGCGGCTTTATTTTATTTTATTTTTTTTGCTTCATCGCTTGGGTGGTAGGATACCCCATTTGAAAATCATGTTTTCTGCTAGATTAGGACTAATAGGGATACAAGCAGTCCCATCCCTATAGCTTCATGAGTAGCCTTCTCCTCACGCCAAACACACATCAGATAGTTATTAAGATAACATTAACTGCATAGGTAATAAGACTAGAAGGAAAACTCATGAGCAGAGAAAGTCCTATGATATTAGTGGTGGAAAAAGGTGGCTTGAATGTGGGCTCTGCTTCTGCACTCCTGTTTCCACTAAATTTATGGTATCTACATCCAAGTCTAATAGTCTTAAATAAGGGAATAAAGAGAAAATATTACCTACAAAACCTAGTGTACTGGCATAGTTCTGTATGCACAGAGGAATCGTTCCAGTTCCTTTATGGCTAGGGGCAGAGAGGTGAGCTGAATAAAAGCTGAGGTTCTCTGAAGTGTAGTTTATTGAAGAGCCAAACCCACCCACCCTTTCCTTAGAACCTCTTTTTTGCTTAAGCAAACATGATTTGGCAGGAGACTGAGTAAGAGTGAGAGTGCTCATAAAACAGATGGCTAGAGGCTGTAGGCTTCTTAGCCTCCACCCACCACGTAAGGATTTTAAATAGAGATATGGAGAGTGGGAAATATCTGTAGGGACCCACATACGCACCTTGGAATTTTATCAGATTTTTCTTTAATTTCCTCCTTGATTTATTGAATGTGTAGTTCCCATGTTATTATCCAGATATCTGCACTCTTTACAGGGACTTTAATAACCCATCGTTCACACCTCTTTGGCTTAATTTGTGTAATTTATAGAATCTACCAGTCAGAAAGGGCTTTAGAACGTGCACAGAGCCCTGGAGAAGGAGGCCCACCAAGCAATTTCCCACTAGTAGTCATTGCCTCTATTACAGGAGCTCCCTACTGGATCTCTTCAGTTCTCAGGCTGAACAACCAAGGAGCCCTCTTTTTCCTTACAACTAGACATCTGCTTTGCTCTTTGATCTGTCCCAGCCCCACAAAAGTATCTCTTGGAAGAACACCTCCTGGCAGACAGATCATGGGCAGGCCCCTTTCTCCAGGACTCAGCTGGACTAACAGCTCCAAGCTATCTCTGCCCAATCAGGGAAACCAAACCCAAAAGTAAGAATCAGCAGATATGCTAGTAGGAGTGAAAGTCACAAGTCAGAGATGTTTTTGGAATATTTCACCCATCTGTTGTAACTTGCCACTAACAAGAAATGTAAGCTCCTTAGGGCAATGGTATCCATTGGCTCAGCTCTGGTGCCCCCTGGAATCACGTGCTCACAGTGTCGGTATAATGGGTCCTACCAACTTGCAGTCCCCTCAGTTCCTTCTTACTGCCTGTAACGGTCGCTGGAACTACCTCATCCTTGCGTTTGCAAGTACTCCTTCAGTCAACTTTGCTCTACTTGTTGTATATAGTTACCTTTATTCGTAATTGTTAAGTTTTGGTTGTTAGACAGATAGTTAGGTTAGTGAACCCCGCTCAACGGAGCTAATTCCTGCCCACTACTGGGGCGTTCCTACGAGTGACCCCCATTCCAGCTGACTTCAGTGCCTGTGGGAAGCTCGCGTGTGGGATCTGCAAAGACTTCAGGCCCCACAGCAAAAAGGAGAGAGACACTAGGCTCAGATTTATCCTCATGGAGGCAGCACTTCGACCTCCCTCAGAGCCAAGTCACTCGGACTCGGCACCGAGTACTTCAACCTCTGTTAGGAGCGCTCCAGCTACTCTTAGGGAGACTCAGCGCCATTCCGCATCTCTGGCACAGAGAAAGGATGCTCTGTCTGCCTCTCGTGAGCCTCAGCACTGCGAAGATCACTCCGGCGAGGAACTCTCGGCACTGCTCTCCATCACTGGTGCTGAGAAAGCAGCAGAAAAAGATGGACAGAGGTCAATCCCCACCCCCGAGGTCGGCAGAGCAGAGACGCTAGTAGAGTGTGACCCACGCTGGGCCACACTGAGGCTCCAACAACCCGTGTGGTGCCGTTGACTCCAGCCATGGAACAGGTACCATTGAGTCCGGCACCGATAGACTCTCCACCGCAAAAGAGCCAGCGAACCTCCACTGCCCTGGTGGCATCAACACCTGAGGCATTTGTGGCAGCAAGAGATCTACTCTCTCTTCCAGTACTGCAATTCCCAGCCGTACGGGAGATGTCAGTGGTGGCACCGGTAGGAAGAACTTCCAAGGCACCGTGGCCTCAGGTTCCTTCAAAAGGGAAACTGGCCATGATGGCTCAGTCCCAGTCTCCTCCCTCCCGGCACCGCTTGCCAGCACTGGTCAGCACCACTCCACCTTGGTCTCCAGGAAGGGAGTTTTCAGATGGACTCAGAGGCGGAATGTCTACACTGCAGTTGAATGTCTACACTGCAGTTAAACAGCCCCTTAGCATGAGTCCCGTGAGCCTGAGTTAGCTGTCATGGGCCAGCTGCAGGTTTTTAATTGCGCTGTAGACATACACTAATAGACATTTTCTACTGGCTAGCTTATGCGGCTCCCCATTCAGGATGCTGGCTTTTGTGAATCCCATTCTTTGGCACCTGTCAAAATGAGCTCTCCCCGTCCACGGACCTCTGGGGGGTCCACAGACTCTGTCTAAGACTTCCAAAGGGGTCCGCACCTCCATTCAAAAATTTTTAGGGGTCCACAAATGAAAAAAGATTTAAAACCACTGACATAGGGAGACTGAGGGCCTAACTTAGGGATGTGCATTCCACTAGGTGGCAGGGTGCCTAAAGGTTAGGCATTGTGACCCCGATTCTAAATCCCCCTTGTGGATCTAGGCTCAAAGCGTCCTCTGGATCCCACATATTTGTAAAAAATGCATATTTCACAAACGCCAGTTGACCTTGTTCCTTTCTATTCACATTCCTAAAAATGACACAAGCAGTATTATTCGATGAAGAGATATGGCACGCAAAGGAATTGATGGGAGTTAATTATTGAATGTCTTTGGGCCCTTGGACTATTAAGGGAAAAAGAACATACGACTATTTTGATAAGAAGTATAGCTGTCAACATCTTGTCTGCAGCTGGATTAGAAGGCAGACCAATTACAGCTGTAACAGCACACAAGAAGTAAGTCCTTTCTCAGAGGTGACTGGACTGCCAATTAATCCTACAGAAGGAAACAGAGCCACCTGTCTACCAGACAAATTTAGAGAGAGCCTGAAAATTCCACTTGCAGGCAGGGAGTATCATTTTTTGCAGGAACGCAGTGTGACTTGATGGATTTCACAGTGCAGGGCAGGCAATCTCCAGCAGGACAGGTGAATTGTAAGGCATCTGGAATGTATAGGTATGCAAATATATTTATATTTTTATAGGGTTTGTTTTTAATTTGTAGTCACTGTTCAAGTTTAAGAACACACATTGACTTGCTGAAAGGTGACTCCAGGGAGTATGACAACTTCTTTCTTTCTTTTTTTTTTAGGAGGGCAAGATACAACATAGCTCAGGCCCTCTACCACTCCCCTCCCCTCCGCCCCTCCCTCCCGGTTGATTTTTGGTTGATGTGCAGACAAAGGTACTTAGGAAGGTAAATCCTAAACCTGAGATATGCTAGGGTAAATTAGAGTAATCTGTGATCTGCTCTAAATTATGTCAGCAACCAGGGTAAATAAGTATTTTTGTCACCTTTCTACAGATGTGGAAATTGAGACAGAGTAAAATATTTTACCAAAAGCCATTGAGACATTCAGTGTTAGGGCTGGGACCAATACTCAGGCATTCCTGGCCCTGTGCTCATAGCACAAGATAATGCTCAATGGCTCTCTGTGTGTTTCTACCACTATGGGTCCAATCCTCCTTTTGGTGTATTGTAAATTACTCCTGATTTGTAGAAATATGTTTGTTATTTGTAAGTTATTCATCACATAATTTATGCAACTAGGTTTCAAACAATGTTCACTTCAAATCTTTGCTGTGCATGGAGTGTGCAGTTGCTCACATGACATTGTTTCTGCAGCCTGATTGAAACAAACTTTTTAGAAGGGAGAATTATAAAAATAATAGAGAACACGCCACATAGAACTTGCTTTCAAAACACGCTATCAAATGAATAATTATTTACAATATTTTTAGAATTCATGATTATAGTTACAAATAAACTGGTGGCTGTCCAAATACTCATACACAATGATTATATAAGACCCTCATGAATAGTAAAAGGGGTTTGGTTTTTTTTGTTATTATTTGGCCAGCTCTAATCCAAAGGCAACAATAGTTCAAAGAAAAAAAACACATAATGGTAGTGTAGAAGATTAATCACCTTCCTGCTAGCTAAATGCTCTGTGCAGTTAATCCAGGATAGGGCAAACTACGGCCCGCGCCCCGCTGCCCTGGCCCCGCGCCGCTCACGGAAGCGGCCGGCACCACGTCCCTGCGGCTCCTGGCGGGGGGGAAGGGGAGCAGAGGGCTCCATGTGCTGCCCTCGCCTACAGGCACCGCGCCCCACAGCTCTTGGTCGGGAACGGGGAATCACGGCCAATGGGAGCTTCGGGGGTAGTACCCACAGGTGATGGCAGCACGCGGCAGAGCCACCTGCCCCACCCCACCCCCAGGACCCAGTGCCGCATATGCTGGCCACTTCCGGGAGCGGCGCGGGGCCAGGACATGCAGGGAGCCTGCTTTAGCCCTGCAGCGTGCCGCTGCCACCCCGGAGCCACTCGAGGTAAGCAGCGCCGGGTCAGAGCCCACACCCTGAACCCCTCCTGCACCCCGCACCCCAACCCCCTGCCCTGAGCCCCCTAGCCCCCTGCTGCACCCATCCTGCACCCCAACCCCCTGCTCTGAGCCCCCTCCTGCACTCCGCACCCCCTCCTGCACCCCAACCCCCTGCCCTGAGCCCCCTGCTGCACCCCACACCCCAACTCCTTGCCCTGAGCCCCTTCCTGCACACCGCATCCCCTCCCGCACCCTGATCCCCTGCCCCAGCGCTACATTCATGGCCCTGCATACAATTTCCCCACCCAGATGTGGCCCTCGGGCCAAAAAGTTTGCCCACCCCTGAGTTAATCTGTATGTGCATTCACTGATGCATTTAGAATTTATAGTGTGCCTTAATGTAAACAGGACTCAGGCTCTGTACATATACTACTACACTGAGCACAAGTCTTCAAGGTTCTTTTTTCCCCCTGAGAAAGAAAATATTTTGTGCTGACTGTTCAGCATAGTCTGTAAAACCTTAAGTAGGTAATTGCACTGCTAGCTGACTACTGTTTGGAAGGGAAGAAACCAGTAAGCCATGAAAAAGTCTGTATCCATAGCTATAATATATGCTTCGAGTTTGTACCAGAGTAGAGAGCAATTAAACCAAACAACCACTCAAGAAAATTAACGTTTATGCTTTCTTTCAGCAACATTGCATATCATACTTGGGGCTGCTGCAGAGTTTTATCGTGTGTACGTGCTGGAGGCTGTGTATGGGCACACCAGGAGTGGTTGTTCTTACAGCAGAGTAGTGTAAAAGGCACCCTGGACTGGAGAATTGAGGGGACACAGCTGTTCAACAGTTAAGATTGTACCCTAGGGAATGGCACACTCATCCTAACTCCCTTGCCCCCTCCAAAAGAAAACAAAGCAAAATCAAGTTGCTTGGTCTTTGGAGTAGGAAACTGTAACTTCTTTGAGTAATGTCCCTATGGGTGCTCCACTTCAAGAGTACATGCGCCCCATGCACCTTTGATTGGAGACTTTGGTCACAGTGCCCGTTTGGGGCCACACATGTGCCCTAGCTATCCCCTTGCCCCATACCTGGGGTATATAGGGTATATATACCCAGTGTCGGACGATTCATGATTATAGTTACAAATAAACTGGTGGTTGTCCAAACACTCATACACAATGATTATATAAGACCCTCATGAATAGTAAAAGGGGTTTGGTTTTTTGTTATTATTTGGCCAGCTCTAATCCAAAGGCAACAATAGTTAGAAAAAAACACATAATGGTAGTGTAGAAGATTAATCACCTTCCTGCTAGCTAAATGCTCTGTACAGTTAATCCAGGATAGGGCAAACTACGGCCCGCGCCCCGCTGCCCTGGCCCCGCGCCGCTCCCAGAAGCGGCCGGCACCACGTCCCTGCGGCTCCTGGGGGGGGGGGCGGGCGGAAAGGGGAGCAGAGGGCTCCATGTGCTGCCCTCGCCTGCAGGCACCGCGCCTCACAGCTCCTATTGGCCGGGAACGGGGAATCACGGCCAATGGGAGCTTCGGGGGTAGTACCCACAGGTGATGGCAGCACGCGGCAGAGCCACCTGCCCCACCCCATCCCCAGGACCCAGTGCCGCATATGCTGGCCACTTCCGGGAGCAGCGCGGGGCCAAGGCATGCAGGGAGCCTGCCTTAGCCCTGCAGCGTGCTGCAGCCACCCCGGAGCCACTCGAGGTAAGCAGCGCTAGTTTTTTCTTAGAAACAGCGTTCTAGTTTAAATTTGTTGGTTTAGGGTTTAATTAGACCTTTTCAATCTTTACTAATTATACTAGTTTTAGTCATTTTTGATTTGGGCAGAGGACTTCTTCAAGAGACTCCTCGTCCTCCCATCGTGCCTTTCCTTCTTTTGAAGGAGTTTATCCTCAGGTTATGCCGAAATCCCCTGGATTTAAATGTTGCCTCACTTGTTGGAATTCTATCCCAGTTAGTGATGGTCTCTCTCACTGTATCCGCTATTTAGAGGACACCCATGTCCCATCTAAGTGTAACATTTTTTCAGGGTTTAAGAGCAGGTCTAGAAAAAACAGGGAGATCAAGCTTCGGTTTCTCAAGATGGAGTGGAGTACTCCCTTCAACCTGCCTCAGACCCAGGCCCTGATACCCCCATGTATAGTGGCCTTCCAGTAATCATAGTGCATCATCAGCTTCTACAGCCCACTTGCCAATTAGATCTTCACAAGAGAAAACCAAGGGGGAATACTACCCAGGCTTCCAGTAAGAGGAGCTCCAGATCGCCTCAGAGAGAAGGCTGTACCAAGAAGCCTAGGTCACCACAAAGTCCTGCTGTTTTCGTGACCTCACATCCCAAAAAGCATATTGCTGAAGCTCCAAGCTCTATTGGGACCCAAGGCCCCTCCTTATCTAAGGCTTCAGGTACTTCTAAGTCACATGGTATTGACTACGGGCCCTGCTTCCACATTATCGATGGTACCCAAGTCAACATCGTAAACTGATCAATCAATGTCATTGAAAGTCAGTACCACCATCTCTCACTACAGAGCCTTGCCAGGTTTCTGTCCAGATTCACTGCGTACCAAGGAGTTTAGATTCTTACTTGTTTATCACAGATGAACCACTGTCAATTCTGCTAATGGGTACAGAAAGACTCTTGGTACCGGAGTGTGATCTGTCATTGCAAACACATCGTTCTTCGGTATCGCCTTGTTTATTCCTAAAAAGAACAAGCAACATGCCTCAATATTACCCCTCTCTGCTCCTAACCTTGAGGAGGATAACTCCTTTACTGTCAGATTTCTGTTTGAAATTTGCTTGATTACCAGCCTAGAGCTACCTCTTCTCACGTATTTTCTGAGAGAGACACTCCAAGACACAAGCAGACTCTTGTTACTTTACATCCCTCCTATTATGACCAATCTTGGATGCCTCCACCTTTTCCTTATGGCCCCCCTCAATGGTCATATTAGGACTGGTGGACTGCTTATCGGCAACAATTCTCCAGAGCACCCAGCTATACCCATGCAGGAGTGCCAGAGGCAACAATCATCCACTCCTCCTGTCCCTCTGTATCAGTCTCCACCTCAGGAGGAATCTTTCAAAGAACAGGAGAAAAGGGCTGATGAAGAAACTACACCCCAAACTAACATTTCTGCCTTCTCACCTGATGAGGCAGTGACACTTCCTCCCCCACCATATGTGGATAATTTTAAGAAGCTCCAGGAGCTTCTGAAGAGGGTCACTGACTCCCTCCAAATCCCCGTGGAGGAGCTCTGTGAGACCCAAAATAAACTTTGGGACATTCTCCATATTGCACCTCGGGTCGGGTAACCTTGCCCATAAACAAAGCTTTACCTGAACCTGCCAAAACAAGCAGGCAAACCCTGGCCACCATACCTCCAAATTGTAAAAGGGCAGGTGAAAAACAGTACGTTTGTGCTAAAGGTTCCAAATTTCTGTTCACTCACCAACCATCTAATTCCTTTGTTACTGATGCTGTGAAGGAATGTAATAAGCAACACCATTCTAAGGCCACCATGCGTGATCTCTTTGGTCGCCAAAGTTACTCATCTGTCTCGCTGCAGTTTAGAATTGCCAACTATCAAGCCCTGATCACATAATATAACCACACTAGCTATGGGAAGTTTAACTCTTTTATTGACCTTCAAGAGCAATTCCATTCGATCATCATGGAGGGTCAGTTATTAGCAAGGACTTTGTTGTAGGTTTCCCTGGATGCACCTGACACAGCAGCTCAGTCTATCGCTACAGCAATTGTCATGTGCCATGCCTCCTAGCTGCAATCATCAGGAATCCTGAGAGAGATCCAGAATACTGTCGGTGACCTTCTTTTTGATGGGCTCAAGCTCTTCAGTGAGTCCACTGATGTGTCCTGTGAATCCTTGCACTCTCTCAAAGATTCAAAGGTTACTCCCCACTCCCTCTGCATCTACACACCTGTGATTTAAAGATCACAGATGGTCCAGCCAAATTTCCTGCCTATCAGGCCTTCAGAAATGCCTAAGGAGAGACCTAGGTTTCAGAGGAGAAAACTATCTGCCACCCCAACGAAAACTGCTCAGGCATCGTTGTCATCTAAGAGTCAGTTCTGATGCTTTGGTTGAGGGCTAAGAACTCTCCCACCTTCCAGATCTAAAGCTGCATTATTCTGCTCCCGCTCCCCACCCTCTGGAGATCACCTCTCCCATTTTTAAACCACATGGGAGCAGATTACTTCTGATAGATGGATTTTAGGGGCCATAACATTAGGCTATTCCATCCATTTAATCTCCATTTCCCCCTCCTTCATTGCCCCCCCCCCCCCACTCACACATACACACATGAACATCTGCTGAGACAGGAAA
This sequence comes from Emys orbicularis, assembly GCF_028017835.1. Taxonomy (NCBI): domain Eukaryota; kingdom Metazoa; phylum Chordata; order Testudines; family Emydidae; genus Emys; species Emys orbicularis. Next base: position 216,984,702 of record NC_088684.1, on the reverse strand, counting down.
TCTTATCCCTTCTCCAGACAGGTGCCACAGAACCAGTTCCCACCTAGCACAAAAGGAAGGAGTTTGATTCAAGTATTTTCTGGTTCCCAAGAAGAAGGGAGGATGGATATCAGTCTTAGATCTGAGGTTGTTGAACACTTGCATCAAAACACAGAAGTTCAGGATGGTGACACTCCAGCTATAAGTCTATCTATGGATCCAAGGGTTCACAGCCCTCAACCTACAAGACATGTATTTGCAAACAATCTCACAAGAGGTTTCTACATTTTGTGGCCTACCGGGAGCACTTCCAATACTGAGTACTCCTCTCAGGCTCTCAACTGCCCATAGAGCCTTTATGAAGGTTCTGATGTTGGTAACCACTCAACTGTGGGAGTAATTGGCTACCCTTATCTTGATGATTGGCTCTTCAGTGGCTGCTCTGGCAATGAAGTTCATTCCACAGTAAGAAAGCTATGCCACTGTCTGACAACCTAGGTCTCCAGCTCAACAGAGAAAAGTCCACTTTGACACCAGTTCAGTCAATAGAGTTTATAGGCGCCACAGTAGATGTCACAACTTCCAGAACTTACCTACTTAGAGGCAGATTTATAACAATAATGAATCTGATTTTGGAGGTTCAAATGAGCCCACAGACAACAGGCAGAACTTGTCTGCAGCTCCTAGGTCACATGGCAGGCTATTCCTTTGCCATACTTCATGCCAGGTTGCACCTACAATGCTTCTGAGGATGGTTGAGAACTGTTTACACCCCTAACAAATTGTCTGAACAAATTAGTGTCAACCCCTTATCAGATTCTGGAGTCATGCAGTGGAAAGGCCTGGAAATGGTCTGTCCCCCTCGCTCCACCTCCCACCACCATAGTATCAGATGGATCTGTCATAGGGTGGGATGCTCATCCTTGAATGCAAACCATTCAAGCCAATGGACTACCGAAGAGTTAATTCTCCATATCAATCTCTAGAGCAGTCAGATTTTCCTGCAAACACTGCCTTCCCATGATCAAGGGCCAATCCATCAAGATCATGACAGACAACAGAGCCAGCATGTACTATATAAATGAACAAGGAGGAGCAAAATCCCTCTCCCTTTGTGCAGAAACAATAAAACTATGGAACTATTGCATAGCCCATTGGATTTTCATCTTGGTCTCAGATTTACTGGATCTTCAGAAAACCATAACTGATGGTTTGAGCAGACACGTCTGCCAGAACCACAAATGGGAAATCAACAACCTGATTCTTAAGCATATATTCCTTACCTGTGGTTCTCTCTTTGCCATCACCCTCAACCCAAAGACCCTAAAGTACTGCTCGAGAGGCATCGAGGTCATCAGTTTCTGAGAGACACGTTCCTCATCCCCTGGTTGAGGAATCCTCTGATGATGATGCTCCTCAGAGTCCTAAACAGAATCAAGCAGGACAGGGCCAAAGTCATCCCAACTGCAGTGACTTGGCTGAGGCAAATTTGTTTCCCCTAATGATTCACCTCACATTTAATCCAGCACTACACTACTGACCATTCCCAAACTGCTAACCCAAGATTTGGGGCACACTTTTCACCCCAGCTTGAACACCCTGAGGCGGTTCTCTGGGGTAGAGGTCTCCTGTTCGAAAGAGGTACAAGAGGTTTTGTTGAAGAGCAGAAAAGTGTCAACTAGAAAAACTTACCTGCAGCAATGGAAGAGATTCCACTACTGGTGTATTCAATGGCATTTGTCCCTGTTGATTCTTCCCTTCTGGACATTTTAGCTTACCTGGTGGGTTAAAAGAATTCAGGCATCTCTCTGAGTTCCATTAAAGTTCATTTAGCAGGTAGCACAATTTTCCATTCCCCTGTTGAGAGGTGTGATGGTCCTTACTTGGAGGTTGGTTGGTCGGGTAGTGTGTCTAGTGGTCAGGGCTAAGGCATGTGACCTGCAGGGGGGTTGTTGGTAGGGGAGCCTGGACCCCCCCACACTCCACCGGGCTCCAACCCAGGGCCCTTTGAGAGCAACCATTGATCTGACAGCCAATGCTGCTTAAGGCTGCCCTCCCTGGGCTACTTCCTATCTCCTTCCCTGTGATTGTCCCAAAGTCACCGTCCAGGTTAAGGTGGTGTGAAGGGTGCCCGCTCACCACGAGCACCTTGTGGTTGCAGTATGCAGTCATAGGTGCCGACTTCTCCCTCCCACATCTTGTTACGCCGCGAAACAGCTGTTTTGTGGCAGCAAGCGCTGGGAGGAGAAGCGGGGACGCGGCGCACTCAGGGGAGGAGGCAGAGGGGAGGGGAGGTGAGCTGGGGCAGGGGTGGGGTGGGGAGCTTGGCTGCTGGTGGGTGCAGAGCACCCACCAATTTTTCCCCGTGGGTGCTCCAGTCCCGGAGCACCCACAGAGTCAGCGCCTATGTATGCAGTGTGGTAGCTCTCTTTCTCAGGCATCAACTGCCTCCTCCCATGGTATGGCCCACCCTCCTGGGCCAACTCAGTCCAAGGGCTTTCTCCCACTGGGGTAGTTCAGACAAAAAAATAAAGAGGATTACCAAAGTCCAGAGTTTATATGAGAGGGAGAGGGGAATGCTTCCCTCTCAGGCTGTCTCTGTGGCAGGTCCTCTCTTCCCTCGGGACCTTTTGGTAGTTGTCTTAGGGATAGATTTTTGCCTTCCCTCAGCTCTTCTCTGCTGGAGCTGCAGGTTGCAGGTCTTCTCTCTTCCCTGGGCTGCCATCAAATAAGCTGTTCCCCTGCCTTTTAACTCCATCACCAGTTGCTGTGTTTCCTACAGGTGTGGTGAGGTGGGGCTGGCTGGGCCCAGAATAGTTCCTAAACCCCTTGTGTGACATTCCACAATTCTCCAACCTGGGTTGACTTTTACACAACTTCGCTGTGAGAGCAACCACTCCTGGCCTGCTCACATACAGCTTCCACCATGTAAATTACTCCCAGCTATACAGTATGAGTGCTATGGCCAGCCACTCTTGAATTACACTGCAGCACAACACCAGCAAATTCCCAGTCCCAGACTTTCCCCCAGAAATGTGTCTTGTCCTGCCCAGCCCTCTCCTGGAGAACACAAGCTCATATAAAGTCCGTCATTTTATTAATAGAAAATGATATGATAGAAATCCTGTTATCTCAAATGGAGTTTCCCAAACACTTCAGTCCAAGCACACTGGTTTAGATAAAACAATAAACCAAGTTTATTAACCACAGAAAGCTAGATTTTCAATGATTACAAGTAATGGGACAGAAAAGTCAGAATTGGTTACAAAGAAATAAAGGGTAAAACACAGCTAATACCTAACTTACCAGGCTAAGTGATCTCAAAACAAAAGTCTCTTATGATATGTTTTAGCCGTCTTATTGGCTGAAATCTTTTCAGCCAGGATCCCTCCCCAGTCCAATAATGTTTCCTTTGTCCTTCAAGCGTTGTCGATGCCGTGAGTAGAGATGAAGGGAGAGATATCTTGGGGCATCTGGCCCCTATTCTTATACTTTCCCTCTTCTTTGAGAATCATCTCCAGCTGGGGTTCAGGAGACAGCAAGTCTGTGGGGACAGAAGCCCCCCGCTATTTCTTTGCCAAGATGTAAATTTCTCGCTCACACCCTTTTTCCTGCCAAAGAATGGCTGCTTAAACAGTCCATTTGATTTTGTTGACACCTTGCTAAGGCATTGGCTAGCCTTTTGTCTGATAAACTGGTTTGTGGCTGCTTCCCCAGATTTGGCATATGTCTTGGTGACAACATACAGTAGAATCTTATAAGTTTGCATACAATGTTGCCACATATTTTACCAGAGAGCAATGATCAGCAAATCATGCGTTTTCATATGATACCTTACAAGGCATAGTTTATGATAAATATTGTACAGTTTTGAAGAAGGGGTGGACAGAGGGATACAGAGTGTCACACCTTATTTGCCAGTGTGGGCTTTGTACACCCCATCACAAAAAGTTTCCAGTGTTTGCTCACCCCAACACATGCAGACAGGGCTGCCCAGAGGATTCAGGGGGCCTGGGGTCTTCGGCGGCAGGGGGCCCCCGCCGCCGAACTGCCACCGAAGACCAGGCACTTCGGCGGCGGGTCCCGGGGCAGAAGGACTCCCCGCTGCGGGTCTTCAGGGCACTTCAGTGGCGGGTCCCGGAGCGGAAGGACCCACCCCCCCCCCCCCCGCTGCCGAGCTGCCGCCGAAGACCTGGAGTGGAAGAAGCTCCGGGGGCCCGGGCCCCGCGAGAGTTTTCCGGGGCCCCCGGAGCGAGTGAAGGACCCTGCTCCAGGGGCCCCGAAAAACTCTCGTGGGGGCCCCTGCGGGGCCCGGGGCCAATTGCCCCACTTGCCCCCCCCCCCCGGGCGGCCCTGCGTGCAGATTCACCAAAAGATTAGTAAAACGTTTTCCACATTCGGGGAACCCACTCCTATGTGGGTCTTGAATTTGTGCCTCATCTTTCTGATGCAGCTTCTTTTGAGCCACTAGCTAAGTGTTCTCTTCTACACTTGTCTATGAAGACTGCATTTTTAATAGCTATCTCTTCTACTAGGAGAATTGGTGAGCTGGGGGCCTTAATGTCTAATTCCCCACTACACAGGTTTCTATAAAGAAAAGCTATCTCTCTGGCCACATCCCTGATTTGTACCCAGGGTACCCTCAGACTTATATATCAAGCAGGTCATTCAGCTACCAATTTTTCACCCTCAACCTCATCTGACTAGGGAGAAAGCTCCCTTCAGATATAAGATGTCAGGAGGTTGTTGGCTTTTTATTTGGACAGGACTAAACCCTGCAGGGTCTCTCCCAGGCTTATCATCTCTGTGGTGGACAGTATTAAAGGGGCCCTAGTTTTGACCCAAAGGCTCTCCAAGCGAGTTTCAGGTTGTGTCCTCTTCTGCTACAAGGCAGCTATTGTCCAGCCTCCTCCCAGGGTTATAGCCCGTTCCACCAGATCTCAGTCTACTGCCATTGCCCTGCTGAAGTATGTACCCACTGTGGAAATACACAAAGCTGCCACATGGGCTTCAGTCTACGCCTTCTCCAAACACTGCACCTTAGTACACACCTCTAGAGCAGAAGTTGCCTTAGGGGCTGCAATTCTGCAAACAGTCTTAGCCCAAAGAACTCACCTCCTTTAGGGGATACTGCTCAGGAGTCACCTGAAGTGAAGTACTCATAGGGACATTACTGGCAGAAAAGGAGCGGTTACTTACCCTGCACAGTAACTGGAGTTCTTTGAGATATTTGCCCAGATGGGTCCTCCACTATCTGCCCTCCTTACTCTCTGCTTCAGAGGCCTGTCTTGGTCGGACTTTGCAAGTGAGGGCGTTCATCTGACACCGCCCTATATACCCTCGGTATGGGGCATGAGGCTAACTAGGGCGTATGTGCAGACCAAACGGGCACTGCTATCACGTCACTGATCATAGGCACATGCGCACCGGAAGTGGAGCACTGCTCGAAGAACTCCAGTTACTGTACTGGATAAGAAACGTCTCTTTATTGTCTTCTGCATCTAGAGGCAATCTTTATTATTTGAAAGTTATTGCTTTGTCTCTCACTTTGTAACTTTCATTTTCAAGGATGAGTGTTTTATTTTATTTTATTGATGGGTTTATACTTTAAGATCAATTGCATGCTGCTTCCATAACTTTCCTGTCGGTGTTTTTTTCCCTTCGGAAATTGAGTTTACTTGTTTATGGCCAGATTCAGCCACTCTAACTCATGTTGAGAAGTACCTCACTCTGCAAGTAGTCCCATTGAAATCAGTGGGAACATTTGTGGAGTAAGTTACCACTTAGTGAGCTTGATTGTAACCCTGCAATCCAGCCCGAGCAAGGGGAAGTGCATAGTTATGCTGTCCCAGGAGAAGGGTAGGAATCAGATTGTGACTCAGAGTCAGAATCTGGTTCCTGCTCACCCCTTGCACCAGCATGCAGGCTGACAGGCCATGGCCCGCTCCCCAGCTCTGCCTGCCCACTCGTTTGGAAGGGGGAGTAGCAGCCCAAGGATGGCAGTTCTTCTCTCCTCTTATGCAGGCTCCAGCGACGTGGGTAGTTCACGTAGTAGAGCAATCGCTCCACCCATTATTCCTCTGTGCAGGAGCACTTCAGGATCCATGATTGAGCCCAGTGGTGGTAAGGGTGTCAGGAGTAGGCCCCTAGACGTTAATGGGAGTTGCGGCCGCTCAATATCTGGTAGGAGACGCTCAGCACCTTGTGGCTTTGGGCTGTGATAGTCATCAGGTCTGGGTGGTGAAAGTGGGGATCAAAATTCACAGCACATTTTTCATTTTGTATTAAAACTGCTACGAGGATATCCACTGGGAGAGAGAGAGCCCTAACCCTCACAGAGGTGATATGTCTCTTCACTGTCTAATGACTACTTAATGAGTGTATAAGCACTGCACCATTATTGAATTTTAATTGACTTCTTTGTGGCTTTGAGCTATAATAAAAAAGGCAGAAAACACCAAATGTAATGAGCTAGGCATAATTAAAATAATAATACCTAAGAGACACACAGGCCTTTGCAGAAAAGAGGGCAAACATAATATAATATGAGAGAGAGAAAGCAAATCCTCTGTAAGTACAATAGCTCTTTGTAGAATAGCAGGACATTTTTACAACAATTAAACATTCAAAGTATTTGGTGACTTATCTTAAAAGGGGATGTGCATTGACAGGAAGGAAACATCTCACTTTCTGGAATGTCATAGTGGAATTTGCCTGTAGTTGTGGGAAATATTCATTTTCACCACCTTCCCTAACCTACTTCCACACACCAAACGCCTGCCCCAATTATCTGGTTATTCGAGGGGAGAGATTTTCAAAGGCGCTAGTGGCAGTTAGGTACCTACTTCCCATTGGGAATCAGCTGCTACTGGTGCCTTTGAAACTCTCCCCTATGACCTTTATCTCCCTCCTCTTCCTCTCCCCACACCCCAGCATTTTTTATAATCAGTCACATTATGTCTAATGTCGGCTCTGCAAGCTGTACAAATTCACCCTCATAGAGCCCCATTAGCTTTAGCAGGGCTCCGTACAACCAGAGGGGTCTGCCTGTGTGGATCAGATTACAGGGCTGGAGCCAAAGATTGTGAGCTCTTCCGGGCTTTTTCATCTGTCTGTAAAGAGCCATAGACACTACTGGGACCATAAAAATATTCAATAGTGTAATAGTAATAATAACGGGTGATTATATGCACTTCCTTCAATTACTATGTATATTTACCAGACCCAACGATTTGAACATTTTCCCTGGTGATACATACTATGGGTTGGGCCAGGCAGGAAAGATGATCTTGTGCTCAATGCACTGGCCTAGGATTCAAGAGACCTGGCTTCAAGTCCTAGCTTTGCTACAGGTTCCTTTGCTAAGGTGGGCAAGTCACTTAGTCTTTCTGTCCCTCAATTCCCCATTCCCCCCAAAATTGTGAGGTACTCAGATACTGTGGTGGTGGGAGCCATAAAACACCTAGCTAGACAACCAGTTCTGAGCTAACAGGGCCTTTTATGTTAATGAGCATTCAAATAGGCCCATCTCTCTCAATCTGGGATGTTACCTAATTGGAGTTTGTCTGGGCAGTTTAGCTATAGGTTTAGATGCTTTAACAATTCCAGTTTGAAAATGCAAAATTAAAATCATAACCACTTTAGAGGTTAGTCAGGAAAGTTTTGCCCCCCAGAGCACATACAAAAAGGCAAATCAGCTGGCCTGCTCTGCAGAGAGAGGAATAATTGTCATTAGTGCATCTCTGTGTCAGCCCATTCCAGAACCCGGTAGTAAGTGGCCAGGGCAGTGCTGGGAAGAGTCTGGAAAGTAAAGCTACTGTGTTTCCCCGCAGCCATTACATTCATCAGCTGCAAAGATTTTTCTTTCTTGCTTTTCTTTTTTAAAAACAGCAGAAACATGTGCACCCTTAGAAACACTTGAATCAATCCATTAAAGCCTAGCAAAGGAACACCGAGGAGATGGCTCAGGGCAAAGTAGGTCAAACATAAAATCACTGCAAAGGAGACTGTCAAGATCTGGGAAAGGAGCCAACACAGAGCATCTGGATGTTTGGGGGGTGAAATAACAAAGAAAGAAAATCCAGGTTACTTTGCACTTCCGTTTTCAATAATCTCTTTGCTCACCTGTCTGGGGCGCACCTATAGAACATTTACCAATTTGCAGCAAGGATGGGAAGAGCCAAAAGGCAGGTGATCTATGAAGGAGGGTTTTTAATGTGTGAGTTCACCTAGACAGTGCAAGGTAAACACTTTAAAAGTCTCTAGAGTGACAATCAGAGGCTTCCGCAGGAGCCTCGGACGCCAGTGGAGAATTCAAACTACACATGAAAGTTGAGAAAATTTCTCTCCACTCTCAGCACTGCCACATGTCGCCTGATTCGCCACTCACTTACCCTGGTGTAAATCAGGGGCAACTCTACTGAAGTAAATGAGCTAGATTCTGGTCCCTATTTCACCCTGCTCCAGTGCTGTACAGGACTGTAAATGGCCTCTGGGGGAATTTACCCACTGAAATGGCCCAGGATCATGGGGAAGTAATGGTGGCAAAAAACAATTTTTATTCCCCAGGGTGGGTCCTGCACTGAGAACAGCTCAGCTATACCCAAAGATTGAACCCAAAGTTCTCAAGAACCTTTAAACTGTTTTTTATCTTGGTGCCACCAAACCCCTAGTGCAGTACAAGCGAAAACAATGCCAGTATTCACAAAGAAAATCAAACTGACTTGCTTATTTTTTCTCATACATGCCATGTCGTCTATCAGTTTAAGTGATCTTTCCATGTCTGTTATCTCATTTGAGTCACCAATTGTGGGAGTACAATTGATCAATTTAAATGCAAATCATGTTGGACAAGGTTTTAATGATCAGTAGGCTAATTTGCTACACCCGGAAACTCAAATCGCCCATGTTCTTTAAGAAGAAAAGATTACTTTTGATTTCAAGGATAATTAATTCTGAATTAACTTTTACACTCATTCCTTGTAACATATATATATGCTCTAATCCTGGACATCAGCAGACAGTCCTCAAGCTCCATTGGCAGCACTGAAGTACCAACTGCATGGCCATTATATGGCTGCCTCACATGGCTGACTTACATTTCATTCCTAGCTGGAGGATTTTTTTCCTCGCCTGACTGACCACAGGGAAAAGAGGGGAGCAGAGCTACCAAGGCCCCACAAGTCTAGCTTGGCAGCTTTGGCTGAGTGGAGGCAGCTGACATGTCTGTAATCAATTCCCTCTTGAAGCAGAAAATGTCCTAGATCAGCATTTACTGTGAACCCAAAGAATTCTACATAGGGGGAAGCGGTTAAAATGGAGTACCAAGCGATCCCAGTGCTTTCAGCAAGTACCCATCACAAAACAGTCTGCCTCTGCAGGCCTTGCTTTCTCTGTGTGGAGGGAATCCATGATGTCGGTGTGGCCAGGCAGAGACAGGTCATGCCTGGAAAAAGGATGTTCATTCACGTTAGGTGGGATTTTTTACTACTCTCTGTCCTATAGAATGAATACAAAGTGAGCTGGAGCCTGCCCCTTACTGTACATCATCAACAGAACTCTGACCTAAATTCCAATCTGTTGTACCCGTGCAAACCCACTAGTGGTGTGAGGCCTGCACGGACGTTATCTAGGACATAATCTGAGGACAATGGGATTGCTCACATGTCACTGATGTCCCAATTTGAGCTACAGAATTTCTGTTTCTGGTGCTGATGCATGAAGAGCAAAGAATGCAGCTTGACTTTACAGGGCTGGCAGTCTCTTGTCAATTGAGCACAGCTGGCATGACTATCCTTGAGAGGAAATAAACACAGTTCTACTCTTAGAGCATCACTTTCAGAGCAGAACTGCATTGGAAGAACCAGTTAGCTCCTTAGCATACCTTAGGCTTGGGCTCAAACTCTGTATTTGTTACTGGTTCCAGCAGACTGTCGGATGATGGAGGGACACATAGGTGCCGACTTCCCATCTGCCCAGTGGGGATCCTCTCCTCATGCTTTCCTGACATATCTCTCTGCTTTAAGTTTGAACCTTTCCAACACAGCTCAGATTCTTCAACTGTTGCTTTTATGTTGTTGTTGTTGTTGTTGTTCTTTTTTTAAAAAACCTTTGAAATAATTATAAATAAGAATTCTTTCAAAGGATGATAGGCAGGCAAGCAGTACTTCACATACAAGATTCTCTATATAAAAAATATCAATCCTCACTAAAGAAAGTCCTCAAAGGAAAATATCACAGAGAGAAGTTAAAGAAGGACAAGATTTTTTTTTAGCTAACATTTGTCAAAAGAAGCAGGATTTAAGATTTCTTGGCATGTAACAAAATACCCAATAAGAAAAAGACAAAGCATAATAAGAAGCTTTTGATATTTAGGAAGCAATGATGTATTAGTAAGATCAGCATCTGAATCTAGTTCATCTTAAAAAAAGGGTTATTTTAATTATTATTGTTGTTGTTGTTAAGATGAGACAACAGAAGGACACAGCAGTATTATACTCAAAGAAGCTATACAACTTTTCATTTTTTATTTCTCTAAAGTTGGGCAGGAGAAAACACTGAGCCCTGAAAAAACCAGAGAGGTGAATTTGGAAGACGAGGTTAACACTTTGCTACAAGAATGGCAGGCTCTTTGAGAAAAACCAGAGAAATTTGAAATTTTCAGGTTTACAAAACTACAAGTTGCCTCACTCATTCATTCTGGTATACCTGACATTACAAAAAATGACGTACAGATAGGGTCTTTTTTTAATGCGAATGTGATTCATTGCACACTTCCACTCTATTTAGTTGTAATCCAGGAGGACAGACAAATTCTCTACACAGTAGATCCAGGGATGCCCAAAATCTGAGTGTGTCGATTTAATAAAGTTTCCCAGAAGTTGTAATTTATGGGGCACTAACACTTGGGGGGGGGGATTCTTCTCTTTATTCCTGCAGTATAGAGGCTGTAAAAGCCCCATGGTGGCTGGGAGAAAATTCTCCTAGTGCAGTCACTGTGAAGGCCAGCTAGTGGCTGCCCGAAAGGCCCCCTCACAGGACAGAAGCTCAGCTACGATCACTAATAGGTACCCCAGGCTACAGCCATTTTGCACATAAACACCGTCCATCTTACCACCATCCTCACTAGTCCTTTTCTGAATGTATAGGTCATTGTTCTAATTGGACCCAAATGAGTCCAATTTAGTTTAAGGTTCTTCTTTTAGGAAAAAAGGGTATTGGCAATGAGACATTATAAACCTACTGTTTCCAAGCTGCTAGCCAACCCACTTCTAAAACAGCTGTGGGGGAGAACAGAACAAGCCTACTGCTTGCCATTTTGTTTAACGTCTCAATGAGGTCTTGTGGTAGGTCAGGTATCCAAGGATACTCCCTCTTTTCCTTTCTCCCTTCTCTTGGGTGATAGGATGGAGGAAAGAGGGCAATGAAACAAGGCCCCACTTAAAGGCAAGAAATCATTCGGAGATAATAAAATACGGTATAGCCCTTATATAGAAAATTATTCTCCAGGATAGCGCCTCACTGCAAAAGGTAAGTGGAGGCCAAACAAAAGACAAAAAAATCGTATCAAAAGTATCTATGTTTCAGTAGATAGGACAGGTCTTCACACCAGGTGGGCAGAGTGTTGTGTGAGCAGATGCTAGCTGGCTCTGACAGCAGCAGGGAAGTGTATGGGGCTTTTAAACCCCTCCACCACCTCACATGAGCAGGTCTGCTGGTAGTAGTTCCTGAGCTGGCTCCTTAGCGCTATTGTTTCCCAGTACCCAGGGCCCTGAGGGAAAATAGCAGCAATAGTGGCCAAGTGCTGAAAACACAGCCCAAACCAGGGGAGCTGGAGCTCTTGGACAGCCCACCCCGCGGACAACACTTCTTGGAGACTGGATGGATCTGCTGCTGTTGCCACAGTCCAAGAGCAAAGTAGCTGCCTGTGACCTTAGAGACCTAATGAGGGAGGGTGGGTGGGCAGGGAAGAGAGGTTAGCCCACATCTTACATTCCTCTGAAGCATTTGGTACTGGACACTGTCTGAGACAGGATACTGGACTGGATGAACCACAGGTCTGATGCAGTCAAGCTGGTTAAATTCTAAGCATCCTTCCTACACCTGTAACAGACTCTCAGGTTGCTAGTAAGTGGTGCCTCCCTACTTTAAGTTAATTAACCTGGTTTGTAATTCAACTAGAGCAAAGTGGACTCTCATAAAAAGTCACTATTGAAGTGTCAAGTATTATTATTATTTCATCCTAATGGCTTGCCACATATTATTTACGTTTATCTCTATTCCATGTGCCTCTCTTTATCATACTCTTCTAAATGTATTAGGAGCAGTAGGATGTTGATGCTGAAGGGTGGAAGCAATTAACCGGTCCCACTACCCACACATAAGTTACTAATTATAGTCTGAGTCGGAGCAGAAGGAAGCAGCCAGTTACATTATGAATTTATTTTTATTAATGAGGAAGTGGATAGACATCGGGGTTCCAATTATACCAAGCTGCATTTTGAATGGGTTTACTTATAGCCTAGCCTTGTTGCAGCTAATCACTACAGCAGCCCTGTGGAGTAGAATTGTATCCCCTACGTGGCCCTGTTCTGAACTGGCTTAGAACTGGTGGCATGATGTGCAATAGATTTACGTAGCCCTAAAGAGGATGTATGTATTTCTTAAAGACATGTACAGTGAGTCCAGGATTTGGCCTTAAGAGAAACATATCCAGTGCAGAGGCAGGGCACAAAGCCACTTGGAGGTGTGTGTGGGGGGGAGCTGAGACTTTATGTAAGCGAGGCCTTCATTCTCCCAGGAGCCTTCCATGAATTGGTGAGCCCCACTTTCCCCTCACAAGAGTTTCAGGGGTCACTACAGTCCTAGGACATCAGTAACCCTGATGCATAGGAGAGATGGGATCAAGGCTGTGAAAGAGTATTTTTTTCCCCCAATTACTCTTTGGTAGTGAGGAAAGTTGTGCGCGCGCATGTGTGTGAGGGGGTCGTCCTTGGGAGGGTGTCAGGAGCTGTACATTTACAGTTTCCCTCACAGTGGTATGGTGTGGTGCAGTTCTTCAGCCCTGACTGTTCCCTTCCCAGCTGAGGGGCCACTAGCACCTTCAGAGCTGTCAGCCAGGAAAATTCACTTTTTGTCATGCAATAGTCTATTTAAGGTACCCCATGACTACATGACAGTCAGTCAGGGGAACCCATCCCCATTGCCAAAGCCTTTGAGAGGATCTGTATATGTGTGTGCAGGTCTCTCCACGACATCAGGGCCAAGTATCTGAGCGGAGTAGAGCAATGTAAAGGACTCAGCCCTTGGGAAGTGTTGAGCAGCCATATACAGGCAATGAGAGGTGCCTACAACATTTGGGATCTGTGGAAAACTCTGTGGCTGAAGAGTCCCTCTCCAGAGGCTGGTAGGGTCAGGATTTGTTCATAATTTTTTAACAGAAAGACATGCGTCAGCGTGGATTGTGGAAGGCAGTGCTCCTCATCTGATTCAGTAAAAAATAAATAAATAGGCAATTCCAACATATGTGTCCTTTAATATCTAAGTATTTATAAATAAGTGGAGCCTCTGACTACGATTGAGTCGCCCACTAGCACTCCTCAAAGCTGAAATTGAGAAACAGTGGCCTGAGAACTTTGTGGATATTAAGGTACGTGCTTTTAAAAGGTTTCCTAACCTATGCACAGTTAGACAGCAGGATCAAAGGACTGATTTATTTAAAGTAGAAGCCCCTTTATTGGAATGAGTGTATTAATGCCCCCAGTTCCCCAGTTCAATGCAATCTAGATTGCACTGAGAAGTCCCATTTTGTATAGCGGAGATGAGTGTTTCCAAGTTTAAAAAAATGTTAGTGGGGGATGTGATAGACAGAAGGCTGAGAACCTCTGCTGTAGCCAAACACACGTTACTTGGCTCCGTACAGGTGTAAGCGCATAAAATTTAATGGCCTGAGGTCAGACTAGATGGTCTAGTGGTCCCCTCTGGCCATAAATTCTATGAATCTACAAAGCACTGCAGCTATATTTTGTATGCAGCACTGTACACATTAAGCAGCAGTTACTTTGTGAACAGGGTCCTTAATAAAATACCAGATTTAAAGGGTTTGGAAGAAAGAGCAGAGCTAATTTTAAAAAAGCAGCCAGGAGCGTCTAGTATTCATATTATTCTTTTCTGAGAGGAAAGAGAAAAAATGCACAGAATTTCTGGCTTTCAATAGACCATCTTTCTTAGCTGATCAGATAACAACGGTTCTGAGGCATACTTACTTCCAATTGCAAAAGTAAAATGCAGACTTCTGTTTTTACATGCAGCATATACTACTTTGTAAAGACTAGATCCAGCTAGTCAATCTTATTAAAAGTGCTCCAGTCTATGAATAGCGGCTATTATTCAGTTAGAAATGAGCTGCTACTGCTGCTAACTAATCTATGAATTCTTCTTGGGTTAGACTGATGTAACTTGGATGAGGGCTTTCTTTGAAAGATGATACATCTGAGTAGGCTTGCCACATTCTGGTTTAATTGGCTTAAATCCCAGGTGCCAGGAAGTGACACTCCTGCACAAAACAGTTCTCTCTGTTTTATGTTGGCTACTTTGGAATCTGGCACGAATTCACTCTCACTGTAGATCACGCCAAGTGTACCTGCTATAAGACACTGAGCTTTGATGGGGGCTGTGTCTGCATTCTAAAGGCAGGTGTTACATGGCGTGTCAACAAGAGGTAGGATGCATTGCAGATCCAGGGTTTGGCAACAACCTGGTTCCAGGTAGATACAAGCTCTGAGGAGGAGAGACTCCTCCCTGCCTGGGGACCTATAAGAAAGGACATGTACACTCACAGAATCAGAGGCAGGCACACAGGAAAGTCACAGAGGGGTCAGGCTCTTAAAGAGATAGACACCCCAAAAAGTATACACAGATCAACTAACACTATGTTATAGATTGAATAGATATCTGCAGGTGTTTTAAGGCAGCACCCCTTATCAGGTACAATATTTAATTTAAATATTATTAAACATTTAATATGGAATCTGCGCCCAACAGAAGTAAAAACACTGTAGACAGCATAGAGATAGATTGCTTCTTTTTAAAGATTAGGAAACAGCATATCATTCACTGCTTGCCTATTTCACTCTCACTGGACAGAGAGAGGAGGAGGGTGTACCAAGTGAATTTTCCAAATATAGTGTCTGTACAGAACTCTGAAGATGTAAGTGCTAAAAGTGATAAGTTGTTATTACTACCATTCTTATCATTTATTTGTTTTCATATAGGCAGACACTACAGTAGTTATTGGCAACTGTCTGAATGGTAAGGTGGTTATTGGTCTAATCAGCTGACACTACAAATTAAATATTCATTGAAAGCTGTCTGCTACGAGAAAGCATTCAAACATTGGAACCCTGTCAGGAGTACCTGTAATGTTTGACACTATGCAAAGTTTTTATCTTGCTTACATGGGTATGCTGTAGGCAACAGCTCTTTTCCTAAGAATTGATTCAATTTGAGAGACTCGGGCATTGAGAAAACCTTAATGGTGACATGCTCAGCTTCTAAAAAAACTGGACCACAATTCAGAATACAGCATTTCTTCCAGAATGTAACTACCTATACATTCAGTTACACAGAACTTGTAAAACTCCCCTTAATACCATCTGGTGACTCTCAATAATGTTATAATACCCATTTCATAAGAACAAAGAGGTACTTCTAATTCCCACGATTGCTATTCCTCCAGTGTTCCCGTAGAAGATACTGAGATAAGGATCCTGTTTTATTTAAATTGCTAACTCTTACTTTCTGTGGGTGGAGCCCATTGACTTCTATGGTTCAGTAAGAACTACTCAACATCAGCTAAAATTGACTCCAGCCCTGTGTTTGGCCACTTGCTATGTTACTCAGGAGAAACTAAAGCCTTGTTTCACTCCTAGATTCCATAAGTTTCCTGGATACAGATGATTTTCTGGGACTATAAATTGCTACCCCTGAGCCTTTGTATACAAGGTGCAAGCAAAGTTGTTGCAGAATTGGAAAAATGAAAATGCTGCTCTATTATGCCTAGTCCTTCTGTTTTGGGGAAGAGAGAAAGTCCCTGCTGTTGCCCTACTCAGACCCTCCAAACCTCTGTAGAAGGTGGATCTTCAAACTAAGTAAAATCTATACTATGGCCCTAGTCCTGCAAAACATGTTTCACTTGAAGCCTGTGAGTAATCTCATTACTTCAACGATATTACTCATGTACTTAATTTAGGCACATGCATAACTGTTGGGAAGATCAGATCCTAGGATTGCTGAAAAGGATGGAGCAAATTACAACATTATCACGGCTGCCTTTCCTTGATGGACTAAGAGCACGTGATGTACAAGAGCTGATGAACACACCAGCATGAGGACAAAGACAACTGAGGTCAGAGAAGCTTCTTTCCTATGGACGGCCTGAAAAGATGAGGATAGAAAACTGGATGACAATTTATAGCCAAGGAATTGGTCTCATTTTAAAACTTTGCTTCTCAAACATTTTCTTTTTGCTAGCTACGAGGCTGCAATAGCTATAGTGATGGGGAAACCTGAAAAGGGGGTGGAGTTCGGATTCAGTCTGGGTAATCAGGCAGAATGAAGACTAAGCTTTCAACTCATCCTCAGATTGCAAACTCTTCGGAGCAGGGACCATCCCTTTTTAATGTGATTGTACAAGGCCTAGCACAATCTAATCCTGGGGTTGGCAACGTTCGGCACGCGGCTCGCCAGGGTAAGCACCGTGGCGGGCCGGGCCAGTTTATTTACCTGCTGACCCGGCAGGTTCGGCCGATCGCGGTCCCCACTGGCTGCGGTTCGCCGTCCCGGGCCAATGGGGGCGGCGAGAAGCGGCGTGGGCGAGCGATGTGCTGGCCGCGGCTTCCCGCCACCCCCATTGGCCCGGGACGGCGAACCGCGGCCAGTGGGGACCGCGATCGGCCGAACCTGCCGCGTCAGCAGGTAAATAAACTGGCCCGGCCTGCCAGGGTGCTTACCCTGGCGAGCCGCGTGCCAAACGTTGCCGACCCCTCATCTAATCCCTTATTGGGCCCTTAGGTGCTATGACAAAAAATAAAAACCACAATAACATGGATGCTTATTCAAATTACCGTGCTTACAAAACAGGGCTGGAAGCATCACAAGAACAGGTTTGCATGCGAAACTTCTGGCTGGTAGTATCATGACTAAGGCTAATATTTTGTCATGATTATTTTTAGTAAAAGTCATGGACAGGTCATGGGCAATAAACAAAAAATCATGGAAGCTGTGACCTGTCTGTCACTTATGCTGCTGCGACACCATGGTTTCCCCCGCCACTGCGGTGGCTGGTTTCCCCTCTGCTGCCGGGGGCCCCCCTCCACCCACAGCAGCTGGGAGCTGCAGCTGGGAGCTGCAGGGTGACCATATTTCCCAAAGAGAAAACAAGACACCTGTCACTGGACCCCTGAGGAGGGCCCCCTCAGGAGTCTGTCATCTGTCATTGGAACCTTGCAGGGGGCCTCCTGTCACTGGAACCCTGCCAGGGCCCCACTGGCTGCCAGCTCCAGAGTCCCGCAGCCCCTGGGGCTGAAGTGGAGAATGTCACAGAGGTCTCTGGAAGTCAGAGATTCTGTGTCTTCCATGACCTCCATGACATAAACATAGCCTTAGTCATGAGAAAGTCTGGTCTCACAGCATCATAAGTGGAATGATGGTCCAGGGGTTTGGGCACTTGGAAGACTTGGTTTCAATGCCCTGCTCCAAGAGTATCAGAGATACAACCACATGAATAAAAGGGAGAGAACCAAGAGTGAAAATGCACAAGATGTGCAACTGCCCTGAGGGAGATATTAACAAGAAATGTTGGGGAATGCGTTCATGCATGCACCCAGCTGTTGAATATTTGTATTCCCCTGTGGTCTAACAGAGATAGAAAAACTATCTGAGGCACAAAAACAGACAGCTGCATAAAGCGTTAGGATTGATTTAAAGGGAGAGATGCCAGGCACTGGATCCTTGTCCTACTCTCAAGAATCTATGTCTACGTTGTGATAAAAACACACGGCTCTGAGTCTCTGAGACTTGGTCAGCTGACTCAGGTTCGCAGGGCTTGGGCTGCGGAGCTAAATACTGCAGTGGAGACATTCAGGCTCGGGCTGGAGCTCGGGCTCTGCGACCCTGTGAGGAGGGAAGGGTCTCAGAGCCCAGGCACTAGCCCACACCTGAATATCTACACTGCAATTTTATAGCCCTGTAGTCCCTGCCCTGTGAGTCTGAGTCAGCTGATCTGGGACAGCCATGGCCATGCCACAGGTCTTTTATCACAGTGTAGACATACCCTGGAAACAGATGAGCTGGGAGAGGCTCACTCATTGAAACCTTTATAATTCAGTTTGCCAAGATGAGATTTTATATATATATAAAAAACAAGTTCTACCACCAATTTCCTCTCAACATTCAAATTCAGTGCTTGTCCTCCAAATTGCAGTAGGGTGAACCCTCATCTGTCTCCTGCTCCCCTAGTATCCATACTGGATCGAAGGCACAACCCACAACTCCCAGCTGTAGGTTTGTCTTTCTTGGCTGCTTTCCCAAGATTCCACCAAGGACTTCAGACTTACCAGCTGGCTGCCTCTCACCACAGAATGTGCAGCTCAAGGCTTCATAGAATCATGGAACATCAGGGTTGGAAGGGACCTCAGGAGGTCATCTAGTCCAACCCCCTGCTCAAAGCAGGACCAATCCCCAGACAGATTTTTTCCCCAAATCCCTAAATGGCCCCCTCAAGGATTGAAACACAACCCTGGGTTTAGAAGGCCAATGCTCAAACCACTGAGCTATCCCTCCCCCCACTGTAATTACTTTAGTATAAAGGAAGAGCTTAAACTGGTTAGATTATTTTGGATAAAGTGTTTATAACACATATCCCACCTCAAACACACACACACCAGAGTAGAACAGTGCCAATCCCAAGCCCTTAACAATAAAAAGTGTTAGTGTCACTGTTAGCAGTTACAATTAAAGCACAGTTTTAATCAATAAAATGGCTATTAAAATGGCAGCTTTTTACTTCATATTTCTGCCCCACATGGGCCAAAACCTGCTCACCATGGGAGAGTTTGGTACAATGAACAGGCTTATGAAAACCATTTAAAGAGCCAGCACATATTCTCATTTATTATCCAGAAAATACTCCTTTATCAGGCTAAACTGAAAGTACCACAGTTCTCCAACACTTCCACACCAAGAATGGATTTATCGAATAAAAAAAAAAGCTAGGGAAACAGGAAAGTCAAAATGATTAATGGGTGCCATTCCAAAATACTGCACAGTATTCAGAGATGGATGTTAAAACGACCTGTGATATGTATGACATTAGCTAGTTATCAGCCACTTCCATAGATGGAGCTTTCTGAAAATTCTGACTTCTTTCAGTCTCAAAAAGCTTGCTGATCTTCAGAGGCTGGTGCCTTACCTGGTGTAAATCAGCGTAGCTCCACTGGTTTCAATAAACCTAAACTGCTTTATATCAGCTGAGGATCTGGCTCCATGAGCTTTCTGAGTTTGTTCAAGAATTTGACCAGCTTATTTAATGAATCTGCTGGAACAGGCCTGTTGATTGTTAGAGATGATCCTGAAACAAAACGTCAGATCGTAAATGAGCCCAAATGATTGTGAAAATTTGGATCCACCTCCAAACTTTGTGGCTTAATTGTAGTTTACGTCTACCCCTACAGCTCAGCAGCACTGGAGCCGACAAAGAGGCTTGATACAGTGATGTCAGAGGTCAGAAAGAGCCATATGAAAGAGGCACCGACCCAACAGAGCAGATAGGAAAATATATAGAAAGAGCCTAAGAGAGAAAGAGTAAAAAACTGATGCATGTTACAAAAAAAGCATTTCCAGTACATTTGGTGCTCACGGTCATTAAAGAGGTCAGGAGAGCCTCAGAAGGATAGTAGGTTAGTGACAGGAATGATAGGCATTTTGAGAAATGTAAATTAATGCTTCTCTCACTGTTCATGGGGGATAATGAGGGCAGATGCCAGAGACAGAAACACACTTTTAAGGGGGAGTTAAAGAAATAATGAAGGAACATGGGGTCATGCCAGAACAGGTGAAAAGGGAATTCCACTGAGTGTAGAGTGTTAAGGCACGAGGACAAGCTAGCAATTCCACCCAGAATACCAGTGCATGTGATGTGAAATGAGGGGAGAACTTGTAGCAGAGAAAGACAATGAAATGCTCCATAGAAATGAGGGACAAAGCACAGTTCTGCAATAAATTGGTGTTATCCCCATATTTGAGAATGATCCTGGAAATTCTACAGACCACAGGACTGATTCCCCATTGTGTTCCTTCTGTTTTATGCTAGGGTCATTCAGTGGACCAGGCAGTGATGAATAAGGCCCTTTGACCTCAGAAGTTTGGAGGCTACCATCTAATAAGACTGGATGGAAGCCAACCGGAGAAATGCAGTTAGATTAAAAATAAGCTGCATGGATTTACAAAAGAAAATCATGCCTAACACATTAGACAGGGTCTTGTTGTGCCTGAAGAGGACAACTTGAAGAGCTGATGGGTGGTTGTTGTGGGTGTAATTTACCTGACCTTCAATATGGTATGAATGAATACATTATATTTGCATTTATATAGTTACTTTTCATCCTCTCGCTATAGCAAAGCACTTTGCAAACACTGCATGAACCACACAAAAGCTGCATCTGTGACAAGTGAACAAATAGATTGTTGGGGATGAGCTGTTTGAATAGAATACTAGTTTGGAGACAAGAGATCGGTGCTTCTAAAGGAGGCAGCGTGGTCTGGTGAATAGGGCAAAGGACTGTATATTAACATAGCACTCAAAGGCCTCAATTAGAGCCTGTGTTAAAAAAAGGTTAATTGGAAACTTTTTTCATTGACAAATGGACTGTTTTCAACTAGGAGATTTTTTTAAGAAAGAAAAATTGTTGGACAACTTTCAGGCTCAGGCTGGAGCACAAGCACTGGGATCCACCCCCAAGCCGCAATGTCTATACTGCAATTTTAGAACGCCGTACCCCAAGCCCTGTGAGTCCGAGTCACCTGCCACAGGTCAGACACGGGTGTTTAATTGCCATGGAGACGTACCCTAAGAGGCTATTTTCAGTTCTCTAGCTACTGTGATTTTCCGACTATGTTGTTTACTACAAAAAGGTACTCTGTAAAAAGCTTTCCTTTCAAGTTAATTTAAAGGATGCTTACTAATTACGTGAGAGGAGACATCATGAAAATTGCATTAGGAGTAGGATGACCATATTTCTTTATGCTGAATACGGGACATCTGGTAAAATTACTCGTATTCAAGTGAGTTCAGTGGCAATCAATCAGAACTATGCAATACAAACGTTCAAATTAACATCAGGTTGATTGAGCCCCCGTTAAAAAGAAATACTGTGTAGTTGGATTCTTTTTATTTACCTTCTTATCTTTAAGGCTTTAGGGTTCACCCAGGGAGGGGTGACACACCCAGGGCCGGCTCCAGGGTTTTGGCCGCCCCAAGCAGCCAAAAAAAAAAAAAAAAGCCGCAATTGTGATCTGCGGCGGCAATTCGGCGGGAGGTCCTTCGCTCCGAGCGGGAGTGAGGGACCGTCCGCCGAATTGCCGCCGAATACCTGGACGTGCCGCCCCTATCCGGAGCGGGCGCCCCAAGCACCTGCTTGCCAGGCTGGTGCTTGGAGCCGGCCCTGGACACACACCTAACCCCCCCCCCCCCCACACACACACACACACACACGGGGAGAGGTCACACACACTCTTGTACACCTCTCTCACACGTGGCAGTGACCAACCTGACCTTCCCTGCCCCAGGCTCTCCACCCTCCATGCCTGGCTGGGCCCCCGGGATGGACCCAGCTCTCCTCGTTCTTGGCACTGCGTCTTCCTGAGGCAACACGTGGGGTGGGGACACGCGGGGTCACATACCCTCCTATCCCCCCAGATTCCTGCCAGAATTCACACCAGAATATGGCCAGCAGCAGCCTTTTAGCACTGTGCGGGAGGGAAGGGATGGGAGCTGCTTCCAGCCGCAGGGGAAGAGGAGGAGGGGGAAGGGATGACCTGGCCCATGTCTTTGAAGAGCTCATCTCTTCTTCTCCTCTCCTCTCCCCAAACCCCCTGTGGCTGGAAGCAGCTTGTCTCTTCTTGCCCACACTGTGTCGAAAGGCAGCTAACAGGCTACCGCTTGCCACCGACATAACTCAGCCGCCTCCTGTCCCCCAGCTACAGCACGGGTAGGAAGGAGTTAAGCCCTAAGGATGCATTATGCACCAGGGCCCATGGAACCTGCCTGCAGGGGCTTCAGTGAACTGGGCCAGAGACGTGGCTCAGCAGGGGAGGGTGCCTAGGGGACGGAGCAGTCCCTTGATCCCTAAGGGCAGGACCCAGGGTTGGGGGGCAGGTGAAGAGGGTGCTAAGCCCCTGCCTGGGGGGCTGCTGTGGAGCCTGCAGGTTTGGGGCATGAACAGGATGGAAATAGCTTTCCCCCCACCATTTTAGAGTGTAGCTGAGGGGCAGAGAGGCTTCCCCATGCCAGCACTGTGCGGGGCTTTGGCACATGCAGGGCTTGGCGCCTCCTGGCCAGTGCCCCAGGCCGGAGGTTCTTGGGCTTTCCTAGGGCGCCAGCCCAGCCAGAGGCAGAGGGGGAAGGAAGGCGCCTGCTGGCCAGATTGCTGGTGAGCTGAGGCTCTGACCAGTGTCTGGTTCTCCGCACAGCGCTGAGAGCGGGGCGCGCCCTGCCGGGGGGGATATGGAAGAGCAGCAGGGCTGAGGGGGGGGGCAAGGGGCAAAGCAGGGAGAGGACAGAGAGAGAGGGAGCACGTAAAGGGCTAACAGGTGCGCAGCAGAGGCAATTCATAACCGACCACTGCCTGGTGCCTGCCTGCACTTACCAACCACCGCGGCTCACAGCGCACTGCCAGTGCCAGCCGGAAATGGGACTGAGGGCAGGGCCCTGCTGGCTGAGTGCTGGCATGCAGCGGTGGCTGCGCTGACAGACCAGCAGGGGGCGCGGCTGGCCCCGCGCACTGCATCTTGGCCCCGCCACCAGCCTCTGTATTATTTCTAAACAGATTTACTACATGAAATGGCTGTGAGACGTGTTACTAAGGGCCTGATTCTGATCTCATACTGGTGTAAATTCAGTGGAATTCCATTGGAGACAGTGGCGTTACATCATAGGAAGTGAGACCAGAATCAGAACCTAATGTGCTACAGTGCACCTTCACTACCAGTTCTCCTCTTCAGGCACTTTGACCAAGAGAAAGAATACCATCAGTTGAAGACCTGTAGGTCTAGATTCTGCTGTCAGTTAGCTGATTTTCATTGGAGGACACCAAGGCATTGTAGCTGATGGCAAGCAGTCTTGAAACTTATCTGTCTGCAGTTAGTCCACATCAATCTTAAATATATATCGCCTGCAAGACTTATCTCATCTTATCCAATTTTAGAAACAACTTAATAAAGCACGTTTATCACCTCTTCTCCACATAGAAGGTAGGCCAGCTCTGTCTTTATTTGGCTCTTAAATACAGCTTAACCTTGATAATCTCCCCCTAAATAGCCATGTCCCCATCAATCTTCTTTATAAATGGCATGCCACTTTCTTCTTTTTCATTTCTTGAGGATAGCTCTCTGGCCTGTATTCATGTCTGTATCTCAAAATGGTAGTCGTTATGAGTTTAGATTGTAACTAACCTGATACTATTCATACTTAATAATGGCTGCAAAAGGGATCCTCTTTTTTCCATGTGTCTGCATTATGGACAGTGATGCAGTGAATGGGTTACCAGATTTATGTAATGGCATTTACTCACCAGCAGGCCAAAGAATATTGTTGCTCGTTTGGCCCGAGCAGTTAGCTAGTTATTCAAGGCCTTCCAGGTTGTTTCTATTAGGAGGAGAATATGATGATATGAGTCAGGTATATTCTTTGGTACGATCTTGTTTAATTATGAAAATTGCATAATAAAACCTGTTTCCCTGACTGCAGTAGAAACAAACAACAGCAGACAGTTTCCTTGGTCAGAAATCCCAGAACTGCCACTCTAGCAAGGTATGTTCCCAAAGTAGCCCTGCCTCTCTGTGTCACATTCAACTTTTTCTCTGGCTGTCTCAGCCTCCAATGCACACAGCCAGCGAACCACTATACTAGTTCCTGCATTTGCAACCAGGGAAATCCCTCCCGCTGCACAGATAAGCTCTGACCTGTCACGCAACCTCGTGCTGGTCCCTACATTGTTTGCCACTGACTTCACTACATGAAGGGACTCAGTTGCTCTTTCTTTGAGTCTGAAGGAGGGTGGTTGGCATACCCACTGGCTTTCATAGAATCATAGAAGCTCCAACACTAACTAAATCATCCCAGCCAGGGCTTTGTCGAGCGCTATTTTAAATGAGAGCGGACTCTCACAAACTAACAGGGTTGCAGGAGTTAGAGCTTTACTAGAAAGCACCGAATATTGCAAGACTTGCAATAAAACTGTGAGAGGTGGCAACAATCCTGGCCTCATGGTCACGCTGGCTGGTGCAATAATCCTCAGTGGCAGGGCCGGTGCAAGGAAGTTTCGCGCCCTAGGCGAAACTTCCACCGTGCGCCCCCCCCCCCCAGCCCTGCGGCAGCTCCCCACCCCCCCACCCTGAGGCGCCCCCCCCGCAGCAGCTCCTCCCCCTGCCCTGAGGCGCCCCCCCTGCGGCAGCTCCCCCCCTGCCCGGGGATCCATGCAGCAGCTCTGACCCAGGGGAACCTCTGGGCTGCCAGCAGCGACTCAGACTCCCACTCCCTCCCAGCGCAGCGGCCCCTGTTTAAAAAAAAAATAAAAAAAATTGGGGGCGCCGCTTTTTGGCGCCCCCAAATCTTGGCACCCTAGGCAACCGCCTAGTTGGCCTAAATGGTAGCACTGGTCCTGCTCAGTGGACTCTGTCCTTCTGTTGACGATTGATGATGATAATCACTGCTGGAACTTACCCTGCACCTGTTATTCTTATTTTACCCCCTGGTAAGTGCAGAATCCCATAGTAGATTTACATACCCCTCTATCTCATGCACCCTTTCCACATATCTAAGCTGATTTTTCTCTGGATTTACTCTTGCTTTGCAGCTTTTTGTATCTCTATTTGAATTTAGAGGCAGAGTTTAAGGCCAGAAGGGACCACCAGATCATCGAATCTGACCTCCTGTATATCAGGCCACTAAATCCCATTTAATTACCCTTGTATTGAGCACAATAACCTTGTTTAGACTAAAGTATCACAGCCCTTAGGAGACTAAACTATTGTGTGCCACTGGCAGAGAACAGGAGGGACCAAGGTGCACCAGTCCCCAAAGCCCCTGCAATGGCAGGGAATTGATTTGGTGAGAAATACCCACATGCCAACACTACACTAAGAAAGCGAAAGTGACAGAGAGCGAAATCCAAACCCATTTTTTACAAAATGTCTCCTGGCAATTCCTTGGCACTGCTCCAGATACTGCAACAAGCTAGGAGAGTCAGAGTGGCTGCTCCAAGCCCCCGCTGCTCCCCCCCCCCACCTCACGCTTCTTTTGGTTTAGGGCTATCTAGAGTGTAGGCTATTTCAGCATAATTTTTGCTTTGATTTCTCTATCTCGTTGCCTTGTTCTTGAGCACATCCTGCCCTCTGAATAGTTTCTCTGCGAGTGGGTGCTTATTAAGATGGTATCACATTTTAGAGAAGCCATAACATTGGTGCAATGAAATAACTAACCTAAGCAAGATTATGGGGCAGCTCCTCAGCTGGAGTAAACCAGTGGTAGCCCTCTCAAGCATTTTTCTACATTCCATGTCAATCAGCCTCTCTCTTCCGCAGGACCACCAAGGTGGGTTTCACATAGGGTCAGAGAGAGCCTCCAAATTACACCTGAGTTTACAAGAGGATGCACTGAAACAAATTCTAAGCTCACTTCTTTCACTGCCTGCTGTTTATATTTCTATGCACCTCATAGTCCTAACTATTGAGCCTGGCCTCCATACACTTGCATATCCTTACCTCAGATTACAAATAAATTGACTGAAAAGTTGCATAAGGTCATGTCTGGGGGATTAGAACCAGTGTCTCTCATGTGACAGACCCAAGATGCAACCATACTGTCTTTCAGAATGGATGTGCCAAATCTATGTGCTTGACTGTCCACTGATCTGGCCATTAGACCATACCCCCATCCTGGGTTAGAAATAGAATCCAGGAGTTCTGATCTCCATCAGTCCACCGCATGCTAACAAATAGTTGTGTAAACCACGGGGGAAGTGTGTGTCCGGTTCCCCTCTACTGGCTGGTCTATAGAAAAGATAACACTTTATTGAAATGGTAGAAGACTATGAAGATCAAGGGTTCAATGGATTTTCATTTTTTCCAGTTTTCTTTTTAAACAATGAGTTTATTTAATTCACACAATAAGAAAACATCCTTTAAAACAGGTTTTATTGTTGACAGCACTGTCAATTATTGTACGGCGTACAACAAAGCACAGCTGTCTCACATTTCAGTTATTTTTCACACATTCCTGTTTCTGTCATATTAGTAGATTTGAGGGTTGACAGGACTGATTGGTGTGGCCCTGCTAAGTCAGTGGAGCGGAGCTGATTTACATCAGCTTTGTTCAGGTGTAAATAATGCCTCAGGGTGCAAGGACATAGAGAATCAGGCCCAAAGACAGTTCTATTGAACCACTGTGCAGGTTACACAAAGCTATTTCAAAAAAGCAATACTGGTGCAGAGGGAGAATGCAACTCTAGGGTCAAGACCAGAATCTGTTCTCAGTGTAAATCCAAAGCAACTCCAGTGAAGTCAATGGGTCAGGTTCTCACATGTGCTGCACCACCAGTGGAATTTGACTTGTGTGATGCACTGCCGGGTACTCCTTTGCTTGTGGCTGCCTCTGGGACCCAAGAAGAGGTCTCCACAGAAACGACACTAAAGCCCCAGAGTATATTCCCTTTTCTGAAGAAACTCCGGAGAACTGGAAAGAATGTGTAACCACCCACTGCTGTCTTTGGCCCACCCAATCCTTGTTATTCCCCCCAGTATAGACTCCAGATTGATGGAGGACATTTTGAAGGGTCTGCAGGAACGTGTGGCAGGAAAGAATGCTGTGGAGGTACCTGATCTCACCTTCTGCACCAGAGGGATGCAATCTGTATGCAGCGGGTCCCCTCAGTGCATCTGTCTAGAAGGGATAGTGCCACCCTGAACGTGTCAATGCAGCAGCTATTGGTGCTAGTGTGGGGGTGCTTGGTCAACTCTGGGTAAAAGTTGCAGGATGTAGCAGTGATTAATATATGGCTATGTAGTCCTATTGATGCCATATTGCTATCATACCGTCAATACGCATATACAGGGATGCTGGAACCATTTTTATAGTGGGGCTGCTGACAGCCATTGAACCAAACTGAAAACCCTGTATGTGATGGGAACCACTTCAAGCCAGGAGGTGCGGCAGTGGCCCCAGCACCCCTAGTTCCAGCACCTATGCGCATATAGTGAAATCTTTATGCATTGGGATAATTGGGCCTCTTAGGGTTGAGTTGTACATAATACAGTGTAGGAGAACTGTCTCCAATACAGATTTACCTCTGAATGGGTCAGATACCCCTTATGGATATCATACCCGTTCAGTGTACTGTATTGCTGAGGTACTCTTTATATATGAATGTATCACTGCATTTCCTACAATGTGTGCGTCCATGGGAAAAACTTTTTTCCAAAGATGACATGGAATGCACATAATGTACATCAGCAACAACACCATTCCATATGGACAGCACTAGTAGGCCTGGCAATAGTGTTCGTATGCATTTGGGTCTAGCTTTTTATCTCCCATATCTCTGGTTTACCTCCATTGTTATCAGTTGCTCTGTCTCGGGACTCTGGACTAGATTCCCATTCTCCATACATTTGCCACACTAGTATTGTCTGTCTACTTACTGCACTGATGCCATTAACTGCTGTTACTTCAGTCATGGCTAACAGAGCACATTCATGTCTATGTTGGTTGCTAAGTTTAGAGGCAGTCTCCCATATCTGCATCTCCAAAGGCCACAAAGTAAGGTGCTTTTGTAGCGTTAGGGTAAATATCGCCTTTCTTTCTCTGTCCCATTCACCCTCAAAATTCCCAGGTCTCTGCTCACATTACAGTTTTGTGTGGATTTGATGGCACAATCATGCACCCTATGCTTTTTCCCGTTAGAAGAAATTTTGGAGTGTCTTGTTCACTTGCACATTTGTTTACGCCAAAGGGCTCAACTTCTTTTAACTAAGCAAAGAGGAACTTTGACTGGGCAGCCCAGTTGTGATATTGGAAAGATGGAACAAGGTGGGAAGTGGAGGTGAGAGCAAGAGAGGGAAAGGAATGCCCATTAGAAGACCGTGAGGCGCATACACAGGAGCAGGGAGCAAACACAGACCTAATTTAAGAAATTGAATGAAAGGATAGTAGACAAATCAAAGACTCGTCCCCTCCCTTTAAAGATGACTTGGCAGTGTCCCTTCCAGCAGAGATGAGAATGATATTGTCTTCTGCATTCCACTGGGAGCGATAATTCACTCGTGCATTGTTCTCATGACAAAGACGGAATGAGGGTGAGCAATGGCACAACATGAATCTAATCCTATGACGAACACAGTAGTAATAATGGATTGGTTTATAGAGGCAACTCAGCCTCGTTATAATTCCCATGCAGCACTGTTCAATGCTATACTCTCAGGATCTCCCTTGGAGGCTAGTTTTCAGAGAGAGAACGGAAGCCAGAGAACATTTTGCAGAGAATGTACAAGCTTCCGCTTCCTGATTCTCTCTCTCTCTCTCTCTCACACACACACACACACACACACACACACACACACACACACACACACACACACACACACACACACACACACACCAAAACAAACCAAAAACAAAAGCCACCTATTTTAGTCAGTCAGATGCTACTTAGCTACAGGGATCCTTAACAATCCTCATTCTGCCTCTCAAGTGGGTCAACGGGGTGTATTTGCAAAACGCTGTCATATTTTGTTTCTTGGAAGGAAGAGAAAGACACCATTTATTACTAATTAAAGATCTAAAACACTGGTGCTTCTGCTGGGTTAAGCAGCATGCTGGATAAACACAGAAATAGTAGAGCTTGGAGAAAATACACAGAATTCACCACATATAATAGCGTAAGTGGCACTCTGGGTCTCAGAAATGATAAATGCACATAAGCATGACGCTGCTTGACAGAGAGGGCCAGATCCTCAACTGGTGTAAATGGGTGTAGCTCCTCTGAAGTCAATAGAGCCACACTGATTTACACCAATGGGGCTATATCGGTTTACACCAGCTAAGGATCTGGCCCCAAAACAATAACCCAGTTTCTTTGGGTTCTGGCTTCTGAGTGCATCTACACATGAATTCCTAAAGTCACTGTCTTCCCAATGTACCACTGCCCTGAACATCTGTGCATCAACAAAATCATAGGCACCCAGGTATTTTTCCACATAGTTTACCATATCTCGCTGCAGAAAGATGGAAATAAGTAAGTCTTTAGAGAATCATGCTTCCTGATAATCAAAGAGCTACATAAATCACAAAGCTTATTTTCTACTAACTGCAAGAAATTATGTTACTGCAACATTGAAGTTTCTCAGCTGGGGTTAGATTGTGCCCTACTCCGTGTAGGTAGGCAAAGCTGGGGGAGGGCACAAGTCTCCTCCCTCCACTCCCTTTTACCTGTGTGCATGGGCAGAAGACAGTCACAGTCCAAAGTCTCACCTAAGGCCTGGTCCACACTAACCCCCCACTTCGGACTAAGTTACGCAAATTCAGCTACGTTAATAACGTAGCTGAATTCGAAGTACCTTAGTCCGAACTTACCGCGGGTCCAGATGCTGCAGGCAGGCTCCCCCGTCGATGCCACGTACTCCTCTTGCTGAGCTGGAGTACCGGCGTCGACGGCAAGCACTTCCGGGATCGATCCGGGATCGATTTATCGCGTCTAGACAAGACGCAATAAATCGATCCCAGAAGATCGATCGCTTACATCCAGACCAGGAAGTAAGTATAGACGTACCCTTAGGGCAAGCATCACGTGAGGAGCCACTGTTGACCACTCTAAGGGGGCCAGAAAGAGTCTGAGCTATAATCCTGCCCCACTCCTAAAGCTGGAAAACACTTGCTGCATAGCACTGTGCATCCTGAGTTATAGCATATCCTCGTGTTCCCATGTGGCACAGGGCATATAAGACACAATCCAGCCCTTAAAAGCAAAGACCTAGAAGACCCTCCCTAATTTAGATTGCCCAGGCCAGGCCTGGGACAAAGATTTGTGTATAAACTTGAATTCTAGCTAGAGGGGAAATGCCTTACAAAAACACTGAAAGCCCTAGTATTGATCTACAATGAAGGCTGATTCATTCACATTGGTTCCCGCATAGGTTACAGTGCATGGGCAAAACAGACCGCTGGTAGAGATGTGGGTCTTCTGGAGCCACACTGGCTCATATGTTTTGGGCCTGTCCCATGGGACAAGCTTTTTGGCTAGAAGTACGCAGGAGGATTAATACGATAATGGAGACCTCTTTAAAAATTACTTCTCAGAACTGTGTTTTGGGACATATCGAATCACCTTAGGAGCTTTCGAACCCAGGGTAAGCTTGGTTCTCTAGAAGAGTACTTGTAGCCAAATGGCTTGTACTGCTTAGACAGAAGTGAAGACTGGCTCCAAGGATAGAAGTTTGGCCCAGCAACTTGGCTGACCTGGCAGCTAAAGAGCAGGGAACGTTTTGGAGAAAAGCACCCTCAGACAAATTTGGAAAAGTTTGGTCTTAACTTTCAGAAACCATTGATTAATTCCTAGTATTTTCCACATTCAAAAAATCAGACCACTTTGATTTAGGTGCCTAAATTTAGGAATGAAAATCTGAACATTTTGGCCCTTCATGTTTGCATTTCCTGACTTTTTACATTTTAACTGTGCAACCGTAATGCTATATTAATATGGGATTTTTTGCAGTTAATTGTTCTTGGCATTTTTAAGCTATTTACATAGTGCTATTTAGGCTTTGCATTCACATGCTCTTAGTGCCCCATTCACCCCTACTTTCATTCCCTCAGAACACACCTCACTGCAAAACCCCACAGACACAAAAAGACAATAAGTGTGTCGTAAATGCATCCAAAGGTGGCCAGACATGGGCTCAGACAAACTGTCTGAAGGCATGAGACTGAGAGCTAAGGACCTTCCACTGAAAACAACACCATGACCAGCTCACCTCTTCTTCACACCTTTGCTCTAGGGCCCTTTACAGCAGGTAAAATTGATGTGATCCAGCAGCATACAGGGTCTGTAAAGGGCAAGGGGCCCCTGGAAGAATGCCCAGGACAAGGGCAGTAGATAGGGTTGCTACCTTTCTAATGGCTGGTAACTGGGCCCCCCCGATGCCCTGCCCCCTGCCCCGCCTCTTCCCCTACCCCCACCCCCGCTCCACCTCTTCCCTCAAGGCCCATCCCCTTCTTTGCCTCTTCCCCCAGGCCCCACCCCTTTCTCTGCCTCTTTCCCCCCAAAGCCCCGCCCGGGCACGCCACGAGTTGCCACAAGCCACACAAGCAGGCAGGCCCTGGAGGCAGCGGTGGCTGCTGCTGCTGTGCTGCCTCCTTCCTTCCACTTTGGGTTGCCACAGGTAAAAAGAAACAGACATCAGGGCTTGTCAAATGGCACCCAGACACGCAAGTTGAAACCTGGACTGTCCGGGTGAAAACCAGACGAGTGGCAACTCTAGCAGTAGAGCTTGGTGTACACAGGCCTACTGTGCCTGACCTCACTGCCTCAGTGCGGGGTGGCTAGAGGAGGAATGGAGTTGGCAGGGGCTTCTCTAACTTATGCTGGGAGCCACACTGGGACCTAGGAGGTGCAAGAGTTGGTTTAAACTACCCCGGGGCCTATATGCAATCACACACACCACTAGGCTGCATCTTCTGTGTTGTGCTTCTCCATATGTGCCACAATGCAGCAGCACTCCTTTGTTCCTCTAGTTAATAACGTGCAAGACCAGCTTCCTGGCAGAGAGCACACATTAATCACTAGAATGCCCTTCACCACCTTCCCCTCCTTCCCAGAGCATGGGATAGGATAGCCCAATTATTCCCAAACACTTGACAGGAAGGAGCCGCAGAATATCAAGGAGTCTTTCCAAGGTCACACAGTAGAAGTGGCATTTCTGTAAGCACGCACTGTACGCTCAGGGAACCTAACAGTTTACATTGCACCAAAATATTTTCAAAATTAATTGTCACCAAAGAAAAAACACCCCATGGATATGTGTAGTAAGAGTGCAACAAATGCATAGCCCTCTTACCTCACACTGGGATGTTATTTGTTGCTGCAGCCAATGGGAATGGAGATTCCCAGTTCTTCCCCTCTCCCCCCGCCCATTTGCCTAATCCCTGCTACATTTTACCTCACAGAAGTTGCATAGCTTTCTTATGGAAGTTGGCTATAAAGCATCAAATTTCCAGCCTCCCTCTAAATGACGCTGTATTTTTTCCATACACACTTCCTTCTTAGCTGCTCCAATCACTTACTGAGAGACGAAGTGGGTGAGGTAATCTCTTTTACTGGACCAGCTTTTGTTGGTGAGAGAGATGAGATTTTGAGCTTACACAAAAAGAACAGGAGTACTTGTGGCACCTTAGAGACTAACAAATTTATAATAATAATAAATTTGTTAGTCTCTAAGGTGCCACAAGTACTCCTGTTCTTTTTGCGGATACAGACTAACACGGCTGCTACTCTGAAACCTGAGCTTACACAGGGACCTGAAGAAGAGCTCTGTGTAAGCTTGAAAGCTTCTCTCTCTCACCAACAAAAGTTGGTCCAATAAAAGAGATTACCTCACCCACCCTGTTTCTCTAATATCCTGGGCTCAACTACAGCTACAGCAACACTGCATATATCAATCACTCACTGACAACTGTTGTAAATGAGTAGTAGCAAATTCAAGAAGCAAGCATTTCTCCTTCACTTGTAATATGCTTCTTTGTTGCTAAATCACTGATTAAAAATATTACAAAGCAAGGCAAGTATTTCTTAGGTTTTGTACATATCTGAAAGTGCAATTTGAGAACAATTTAATTTTTTTTAGCTACAAATTCTTTGATATTGTTTGGAATATGAACCAAGTGTGGGGATTTTCAAAGACGCAAATGGTAGCAAGATGTCTTGTGTACAATTTTCAAAAGCACCTAATTTTCATTTTCAAAACAGACCTTACTAAGAATAATGGGTATTCAGTACTTATCAGAATCAGACTGATCAGACTGTGTACACGTGTGCATATGTAATCCACATAGATAGATGAGTGAGATTCCTGCACCACTTCAACACTGGGGTAGAATTTTCAAAAACATCTAAGCAACTTAGAAGCCTATGTCTTATTTTCAAAAGTGATTTAGGCACTTAGAACCTGATTTTAAAGGTATTTAGGCACCTAAAGATGCAGATAGTTGCCTAGTGGGATTTTTTAAAAGCTCCTAGGTGCCTATTTCCCATTTGAGAATTAGACACCTATTTCCCATTTGGGAGTTAGGCACGTAGGCACTTTTGAAAATCCCACTAGGCACCTATCTGCATCTTTTGGTGCCTAAATACCTTTAAAAAATCTAGCCCTTAGCATTCTAAGTCTCACTGAATGTCAAAAGGATTTAGATTTCTAAGTACCTAAGTCACTTTTGAAAATGGGACTTGGGCAGTCGTAGTGTGGTTTAAAAAAAAGGCAAAAAAAAAGCAGTGGGTAAAACTAAACTAACCTAAACGCCATATTTCCTCAAATGAGAAGTGGGTTAACTCCATTTACCAGCGTTAATCCTTTATTACATTCCTGGACTTAGGCTCTTAAGTAACTTATGTGCTTTTGAAAATGTTAACCCTAACTCTCCATGGGACTTTCAACAGGAGTCAGGCAGCTAAGCTACCTGTCATTTGTGCCTTTGACAAATCTTCCCTCAGGTCATCTGCGGTAGATTTTCCAGTGACTATGCTAACTTTAGATTGGCTGGCCTGTAGTAAATTATGCTGCTATACTTCACTGAGGTTCAATAAGTATTATTCAACCATTCTCTACATTTGCAAGCTGAGGCTGTAACTCTGATAAGGTTAGTTTTCCTGCAGACAGCTGGCATTTCATTCAACTAATATGCAACTCTATTATCATTGAAAGCACATCTTTGACAAGACTCTCAACATAAAAAAAAAAAAACCCTCTGCATTGCTTTAGGTAAGGTTGGTGATGTCCATTTCTAGTGAATGCAAACCCCTAAAATAAAAAAATTAAAAAAAAAAAAAAAAGAGAGATAAGGTTCTTTCCCAAATTTGAAAATGACTTCCTTTTTCATAAACATTTCAGTCAATAAACTCATGTATTAATAAGAAATCAAAAGTCACATAGCAACCTTAGCTTTGATTACAACAAATATGAATTTAACTTTTAGGTATGTTTAATTAAATATATTTTTACATTTGCAACATGTTTAGACCATTAATGAAGACCTCTGCATTCTTAACAATTATATTCTTATATCTCATTTGTTTACAAACATGCATGTGCTTCTTAAAATAGAATTGCACCAAAGTAACAGATATATCAGAAAACACTATCATGATATGTGTATATTACCACACAAAATAATTACAGAAAATGCAAAAATTAATAAATAATTTCAGAATGTCCTTGTTAAACATAAAAAACCCCAGCCCTATAGAAAGGTTTTGCAAAATTTTATACATGTGTTTCATGAACTTTAAAATATAAATTACATTAATTTTCTGATATTATGCTTATCACTGTGATTTGGGCCAGTTTCTATAGAAATATATCCTCAGAGTCATCATTATTTGCAGCCACAAAATTTTTAGTCCAGAAATGTAACCATAGATTCCAATTAATGTGAAGTGGACAGCGCTGTTGTGAAACTGAGTTCTAGCTTAGAGGCAACATTCCACACTCTTTTTAGTGTAATAACTGAACTCAGTGAGAACATATGTACTCTTGATTAGGAAGTTAAAGTTTGCAAAGCAAGCCTGTTCCATAGTGATACTGCCCATCCTGGGAGGAGTATACCTATCTCTTTTGGAGACCTGAAAGTTCTGCCTATCTAGCACCTTGGCAATGCCTGCATAGCTTGTCATGCGAATAAAGCATAATTAAACTGAATTTAAATAAATTGAATTGATTGTAGGAGCCTGTTTCGCTGCAGGAGCATTATTGGATAGGTGTGGGGTCTGCCAGACAGAGGCAGCTTTAACTTGTGGCCAGAGCTACATGTGTGTGTGTAGGTAACAGGTTTGGGGGAGGCAATATACTAATATCAAATATAGTATTTGTTTCCCCTTCCTGCACCTTAGCTTGCCTTCCTGCTGTGTGCGGCACAGACAGAGTTTAGTCTTTTCAAAACGCTGATCTTTATATCTATATAGTATACAGAGTTAAATCTCTGCTAGCTGGAGAGTGACAAAATCTCCACAGGCAAATTAATATTAAATCTATCTATCTAAATACAGTACATGACAGCTTAGTAATAGCCCTTGAAGCAATTGTGAATATAGTCAGTAAAAACTCCTTTAAAGATGCTTTCAAATGTAAAATATAACTAAGCACCACACATACATACATAGGCTCGCCTCTGGGAGGCTTTACCTTTCTCTATCTCTGTGAAAGGGTGTCTAAACTCTCTGTATAGCACACTAGCTCCTTAAAGTCTGAAACAAGTGATAGTCCCACAGTCTCCTGCAAACTCCGCTTGAGGCTCTGCAATCACAGTCTGCATTCTGCTAAGCCTGCGCCAGTTCTAGTCGTCTTCTTCTCCAAGCAGGAGCGCCGCCAGCTTTTTTGCCACCCTAGGCGGCGGAAGGTCCCACCCCCGACAGAGGCGGCGGAGGGTCCCGCCCCCGAAATGCCACCCCCAACAGAGGTGGCAGAAGGTCCCGCCCCCGAAATGCCGCCGACGACCGGGGCGGCCGAAGATCCGGCAGCCGTGGTCGCCGCCCCCCCAAATGTTAGCGCCCTATGTGACCGCCTAGGTCGCCTAATGGGTTGCGCCAGCCCTGTCTCCAAGGGGGTGAAGGAACCTCCAGGCTAAATCCAACAAACTGCCAAAGTCCCTGGACCACAATCCTTGCAGCAGACCTTTCTGGTTCTTGCACCACTGAATCGTTTAGTCTGACAGGCTCCCATGCCTTCTTTTTATAAGCCTGTCCATTTCCCCTTGATTTCTGTTTGGTGACACTGAGTGTGTCCTGCCAGGCTGCTTGCCCACAATGGAAATCACACAAATAGCTTCAAACAGGTAATGAACATGCCTAGTGCCTGCCATACTCAATTTCTAGATGATTCTGGCCTGTCAAGAGGAGTCACCCCACCCAGAAAGTCTGCACAAAGAGTACCCCAAAACAAAACCAAGAACTGTGTATCCTGTCTGCGGTTTCTTCCCATATTTACACAACTAAATGCTGCAATGCAAGCACTGAGTTACATACACCGCCCCTACCCCCCCCCCCCCCCGAAGATGATCAGTTTGGAAACACCATTAGATTATTGAGCACAAAATGTAATGCCCACCAGACAGTTAGAAAGGCCTCAGCCCACAGATACCATGATTCCATTTCTAGCCCTGCAGGTTTTACTAGTGTATTTAAGAATTGATAAATAAAAAAAATTCAAATATTCACTTTTTTTTTTTTTTAGTTAGAGAAAAGAGTAGTGATTGTTAATTGGCCTGCAATAAAGAAGCCACTTTGCATCCAATTCCAAAAAGCCAACAGCAGAAGGTAAGTGGTCAAAAAGAAGGATAAACTAGAGGTTAATGAGGCACA
Source organism: Emys orbicularis (assembly GCF_028017835.1). Taxonomy (NCBI): domain Eukaryota; kingdom Metazoa; phylum Chordata; order Testudines; family Emydidae; genus Emys; species Emys orbicularis. Next base: position 216,947,830 of record NC_088684.1, on the reverse strand, counting down.
TCACATATTTCCAATACAAACTTGATTTTCATATTCATCAAGACAAGGAGGAAAGGAAACTACAGGTCTGTCGCATCCTAGGCGCATTTAACATGCATGATTTCAGCTTTACGCGGTCGGCAAAAACAAAAACAAAATAAAACAAAAAGAGAAAAACAATAATTTAAATACTGATTCCGCCCGTCATTACACTCAATGTAATTTTGACTATATGCGATTTTCGCTTTAGGCGCTGACTGCGGAACGTAACCCCAGCGTAAGATGAGACAGACCTGTATCACTACATTCCTCCAGCATGAGACTCCAGCAGTCCTTTCTAGACCTTAGGTTGCATGAATGAAGCTGGAGGTGCTCAGTTAAACAGGCATCAGTGATTCATGCTCCTTTAAAGCAGCACCACTACACTACTGGGACTTAGTGCAATAAATTGCAGATGTGGGTTTTGACTGACTTCCTATCCTACAAATAAAACTTATTAGTTATCATGTAGGAGCTCAGTAGGTTATACTTGGGTTTCGGCCTCAGCATCTGTACAAAAAGAAATCCTTCTCTTTACATTCAACTTCACCTTCTACTTATTGTCCAGTTTGTCTCCAAACTGCAAAAGGTTAGGCTAGTCTCTTGGATTATGAAGTTGAAGCAAAGTACATTTCACCCGTGAACATTAAATAATAATTTCTATACGTGCTTGAAGAAACATGCAAAATGTCTAACTACAACTCTACCCCGATAGAACGCTGTCCTCGGGAGCCAAAAAATCTTACCGCGTTATAGGTGAAACCGCGTTATATCGAACTTGCTTTGATCCGCCGGAGTGCGCAGCCTCGCCCCCCAGAGCACTGCTTTACCGCGTGTAGAGGAGCGGACTTACTCCTGCGGCGCCTCCTGCTGGTCGTCTCGGGAATTAGCTCTTCCAGCTTCCTGGAGCGCCCCCTGCAGGCCGGTGATCCACCTGTCCTCTGGCCCCCGTGTCCCTCCTGGACCCCGTGTCCCTCCCGGACCCCGGTGCCATTATATCTGGGGTGCTGCCCCCTGGCAGTACACCCCTCAGTACTAGGGTCTCCCCTCCCTGGGGAACTCCCACCCACTATCCCTACCTCACCTCAGAATAAGGCCACTGCCAGTCTCCAACTAGCCCCCGTTCCCTGGGGCAGACTGCAGTATAGGCCACTCATCACAGGCAAGGTTGGGTTTGGACCTGCTGCCTTGGCCTAGCCGTGGGCTGCCCTCTGCAACCCCCAGTACCCCTTGGCCTCCTACTAGGCCGCAGCCTGGGGCTATCCAGGCTGGAGCTCCCCAGCTCCTCAGCCTTTCCCCAGCCCTGCTCCACTACAGGTACCCTATGTCTAGCTCCCTGCAGCCAGGCCCTCACAGTCCTTGCCCTTGCCCCTTGTGTCAGGGGCGGACCGCTATGCCCACATTCTCCACCACGTGTAGAGGAGCGGACTCACCCTTGCGGTGCCTCCTGCTGGTGACTTCTGGGAATTAGCTCTTCCAGCATCCTGGAGCACCCTCTGCAGGCCGGTGATCCGCCTGTCCTCCTCCAGGGCTATTTTAAACCCCTCAGGGCAGGAGCGGAGTAGCCACCCTGCTACACCGCATTATATCCAAATTCATGTTATATTGGGTCGCGTTATATCGGGGTAGAGGTGTATAAGGACATGAAAACCCAGTGAGAGAGAGAGAGGAGATAAATTATGGCTGACAATAGGACATGGAATGTAAATTCTCTTTGAGGAAAGACCTAATAAATTAAGGATGATTTATGAAGGTTTTCTTTTTCAGTGGGATAAATTTAGAGATCTGTCTGGTAAGAAATTTAAATAGCCACAAACTCCAACAGCTTGCCTGTTACAAGCATGAAGGATACTTGTCTCAGAATTCCCACGTCAGTTTGCCTATAGAGTTCATATTGAACAGGAAAAACTATGTGTATGTTATTATGCAGTTGCTTCATGTAAAGTCTGTTTCCCACTCAGATTTTCTACACATGGTTCAACAAGAGTGTTATCTGTGTGGTATTTGGAACTTAGAACTCTGCCAGTGTAGCTAACTGTGGTTACTTATGCCCAGACACAGCAGCTCACATCAAAAACATGGGTCTTTAATCTAAACCTGTAGGAGGTGAGGCAGTCCTCAAGGGGGTGTCATGATCACATAGACGAGGCCACTGTAATACATACTTCCGACAGTAGATAAACTCATCGTGTCTGAATTCTCACAGAACTTTCTGTCCCGCAGTGCATGCCGTTTTATAACAAACTATGACTGGATACAAGGGATTAGACCCAGGTCCCAAAACACAGGCCCTTACACTTGGACTAAGGAAACCTCCTTTAAGGATGAGCTACTGGTAAGCTGTTTAGTCAGTGGGAAAGGCCACTAGAGGGAGCCAAGATCACATGAACCAAGCCAGTATACTACATGAGCATTTTAGGAGTGTTTTAGTTGCTACCATATTCTTCCTTGGCTCGGGGAATCCCATATCTTTTGACTTAGAGTTAGCTATTACACAGCGACATTTTCAGATATGGTTCCGCCCACAGAGCCCCCTCTCAGATGTTCATTATATATCCTCCATCATAACATCACTGAATCAAATCCAATAGCTATTCTAACCCTACCCCACAGGATTTACAGCAATATTACAACTCCGAAAAAAAGATTAAGAGACTGAATTAGCTCCTGGTCTTCCAATCCATGGAACGGATCACATAGTAAGGGTTACTCATGGAGTAAGGGTGGCAAAATGGAACCCTTAGTGCTTTCTTTTGGAGCATCCGAGATTGCTTTCTTTCGAATCTTATATTTGTTATTATTTTATTTAACATGTAAATTGTGGTGGAGCCTATAAGCCAAGTAGCATGGAGACCCACTGTGCTAGGATTTGTAGGCAAACATATAGTAAATAACAATCCCTTTTCCAGATATCTTTTAGATTGTAAGTTAAGACATAAAAATGGATGAGGCAAACAAGTAGGTTGAGAAGGGAGGCAAAGAAGCTGGAATAACCAAAATAACAGGGTGCATGCAATTTTTAGTTACTTGGGGGCAGTGATCACAACTTGTCACCTGCCTAACCATTATCAGATTGTAGTTATTGGTGGATGTTTCAGAAGAAGTACGTTTTGCAGAGGGCCTTGAAGGAAAATAGTACAAACATTCCTTAAAAGAAACTCTGTAGAAGTTTGAGATACGATCGTTACAAAGCCTGTGGAAAGTGGCATCATCACGTCCTTGGTTTTACTTACAATTCTTCTCTATACCCACTAGATAATGGTATTGGCCTTTTGGCAGTGGTATTGAATTAGGAGGTCTCATTTGTTTTCCTGTTTTGGCTCTCACAGATTTATTTCTTGTCCACATCAAAACGCTGTTCCATCAGTCAGTTCCATGGTATGCAAACGAGGCCTTATCAAAATTCATTTTAACACTAGACCCAGAAAACCCAGAGTCAGCAGAGGCTTTCAGAGAGCAAAAAGAAACAGGTGTCTGAATTAAAGTTTTCAAATGAGCAAGTACTGTACCGAGTAGATATTAACAAAATATAATATTGACAGAGTGGACGTAATTGCTACTGCAAGGAAAAGGAACGTGACAGAGGCAAGAGAATGTCACAATAACATAGGAAGTATAAGAATAACCCTGAAAATCTTGCCAAATGGGGTTAGGGCTAAGATATGACAGAATATCAATATTAAATAACATAGATGCTCTTGCTCAGAATAAATTCTCAGAATAAGTAAAGAGTCTCAATTCACAAGCACTAGATTCACAATAAACACTAAACAAAACAAAAAACACCCAAAAACTGATTTTGTTGTGCATAAAAAATTTTCCAGCAAGAAAGCATGAAAAGTGGAATGATGTCTTTCAAAATACAGCATAAGAGGTCTATAAATAAGACCTCATGTTCTAAAGTCTTGTCTCCTCTCATTTGGTATAGCTTATGTTTAAGTCCTAATTATATATCACAGAACCTTACAAATAAGGAGTAGAACTAAGCAGCAATACCAGTCCCCTTCTGTTCCCTTGTAGCTCTCCTCAGGAAAAATATGCCTGTATGCTTGAGAAAGTAGAATTTATGCTGAAGCAATTTTCAGGCTTCTTTAGGCTCCTTTCACCTTATTTGTGCTATCTCCTTTCATGCAAGAGGATGGTGCCACAATAATGAAATCAGAATGTCTAACATGGTGGTGGTGGGAGGAAGAGGCGATTATCAAAAAGCATAAGGACTAAGAGCCTTGCATTCTATTGTAATACTGTAGTTCCAGAAGAGCATATAACTCCTTTGGCTCTTATTCACAGTATTGAGTATATAAAAAAATAATCATGAATGCATTATTTATTCACTTATTAAGGCTTTCATAAAAGGAAATGAATAACTTTCAAAAATACTCTTTATAAGGCCAACGCCATCATTACCTTAAACAACATTATATATTAAAGAACAAGATTACCCTGTAAGCCCAAGGAAATGCAGTGCCAAAGCAGAAGAAAAGAAATAAATTTACTCCAAGACCATGAAGTGAGTAGTGAACTATCCCTTTAGTTATTTGGATATATCTGAAAAAATGCTAGAGGTTATGTCATGGCTAACTTGGGACTGAACCTTAGTGAAAGGGATCTGAAGAAAGAAACAAAGAATACATCATCAGTTGGACCCATAATCGGCTAGGACACAATACTGTGAGCTTGTCGTAGCATGGCACACAACCTAGGTTTCATGAAGAGCATATGTCTCCCCTCAGGGTCAGCCATTCCACAGAATGCTGCCATTAGGCCTGTGCGATCCCTACGGGGCTTCGCTCCCATGAGTTATACAAACTGGACCACAAAGGATTTGATTCACTGGGACTAGCAATTAACCAACTGCTGTAGCTTCACATAGATGTTAGGTTTATGTAAAACCCAAACCTCCACAATATCCCCCAGACCCTGAGCTTCCCCCTTCCCAGACAGCCTCCTCTTTACCATTAGATATGTCTGAGGGAACTGCGGTATGCTCACTTCCTTGCTGGAGCTGGGTGCTCTGGGATCTTCAAAGGCTGCGGTGTGTGCTGCCCCCAGCAATTCTTTAGGAATTCCATCCAGGATCTTATATTGTGCCCATCACCGGGGTATCTGAACACTGAATGACTATTAGCTCCCACTCATCCTGCAAAGCTCTTCTAGAGGGACAGAATTGTCCCTGATCACAAGGCAGTAACAGCTAGGAAATAGCCCCTGCCCTGCTGCAGTCACTTAGGAACTCAGCACAATCACACAGCCCCCATAACCCTTAGCTCTGGGTACTAGGGAACCCCTGGGTGTCAGATCTAATAGCCACACCACACTGTGCGTTAGAAATGGGCCTGAGCCACAATGTTCAAGTCCTGATTTAAACTTCTGCAAAGGATGGTGGTATTTGGGGCTGTGTTTTTGGTGTGGGCCCATCTCCTCTAATCACAAACAAGTCAAAAATGTATACAAAACAATAAGTCTCTATCACGGTTTAATTGTGAACCCTGCACTTTTAAGCTGAATTTGTACCCCAAGTTTTACTTGTTCTGTCTTGAAGTGGGTTAACATTTTGGTTTGGAAAAGGATGAAGAAAGGGGTTTGTGTTCAGGATGTAGTATTACCTAATGGGAGGTTTCCTCAGTAGTGGATCATCACCCACGGGGAAATGTGGGTGGGTAAACCTCTCCTGTACAGGCTGCTGCACGGAGATAAGAACTCTACTTACCCATACAGCAGAGACATAGGCAGTGCCAGACTCAGTCAGCAGGGGGAGCCAGAGGCAAGAGTCCTGCTTCGCTCCTGCCAACTGCTCAGTAGGGAAGGAGGAAGGGTTGGAACTTGGCTCCCCAACATGACTAGACCAAACCAGGGCCAACCCTTAACACATGCCAAGCCTCTCCCAAGTCATGCAGTAAAGGTTAGATATAGAGCCCCCTATTAGGAAGAGGGGCTCTGGGATGTGATACAAGAGTTCTTAGGGGTGGGTAGACAAACACTTTTGGAGGGGGAGAGCAAGCTGAGGAGACAGGGGCTCTCGGGAAGAAGATAGAAGTGGAGTACACGCCACAGTCTAGCCCCCTCATCAAACAGGTTCCCACTCCCCAGCAGCATCAGCCCACTTTCCAACTCACAAAATCCACAATGCCCCAAAATGGCCAAAACACTGCCCCGTGACCAAATCCCAGAATCCTTTGCAAAGGATGGTAGGATATAGTGGGTCATGGGAAGATGGGGGGGGGCATTTTTTGGGTCATAGCCCAAAGCAAAGTTTGAGAATATACTTTGCTTAGTAGCAAGCTGGGGAGCAGTAGGGGTATTTGTGTTCTTGGCTCTTTGCCACATTTGGTTCATTTTTTTATTTATTAGGCTGTGCTGTCTTTTTTATTTTATGATTTGTGCTAGTTCCGTTTTGTCAGGTGCCCAGAACTGTGGTGTTGGATGCAATAGAAATAAAATGGATGACCCTTGTTTTAAAAATAAATCTGACAAAAAGAACAATTTTAGTTTGATCCCAACAGGTTATTTTTAATGCAGTTACAAAAAGGAGAAAAATAACCTTGTTTTTTCATACTAACTGCAAAATTATGTTACTTTGGTTGGAAAACGGTACATCATCTGAAGTAGTAATTATATGCAGCTGTTATGTAATTGTTCCTCATATTTCTATAAAAGACAGCAATTGGAGGTGTTTCTTGTACATTATTATGTGGCATGTACCTTGTTGGCAAGATCAACAGCAGCTATTCATCTGGAGGCAAAAGTATCCCATGGGGATTTTTGAGCACCAATCACTGAACTGGGGAAGATGCAGTCTCAAGTTTTCAATCTATTTGCTGTGGAAGAAGGCACTGCAATGGGTGTAGACATACACTTGTGTCAGCTCTATTTGTCTTGTAAGCTCTGCACTCAGAGAGTCAGATTTAAAAACCCCACACCTACACCCACGCACCCACCCACACACCACCACCACCCAAAGTTCAGAAGCTAAACCCTGAGAGAAGTTGAGCTACAAGTCCCACCGAAGTCAGCAACTCGGGTGATTTTTGATGGACGAGAGCAGAGCGGGCCTGTAGCTGAGGGTGGCTTGCTTACTGAACAAAGGGGCAAATTCAGCCCTCTCCCCCATGGTTTTGAAGAACCCCTGTGCAGTGGAAATGATGATTTTCTAGTTCTTAGGGAAGTTAGAGGATGAGAGCTGTGCATCCCCTGTGCACTATGGAACACCTGGCTCATGGTAGGTGGGGCAGGAGTAGGCCCAGGCCAAGGGACCACCACTCAACCAACCTCCATGGAGTGGCTGTACAAATGACCCACTGCTTGGATGGATTTCCCCAGCATCTCCCTCTCCACACATCTCCCAACAACTCAGGCCAGCCTTGCGATCCAGATTTGTACCAAAGTGTGGGAAGGAGGAGAGCTGTGATCCTGTTTGCCAGAAGCTGGGAATGGGCGAGAGGGGATGGATCACTTGATGATTACCTGTTCTGTTCATTCCCTCTGGGGCACCTGGCATTGGCCACTGTCATAAGACAGGGTACTGGGCTAGATGGACCTTTGGTCTGACCCAGTGTGGCTGTTCTTATGTTCTTGCTCCCAACGCTCAGGAGCCTTTCCCTTGAGCTAAAAAAGAATCTCCGTTAGCTAGTAGCAATATAGACATACATTGGGACTAGAGCATGAGCTCATTGCTACTAGGGTAGGAGGTGATGGGAAGTGCAACCTCCTCAACAGGGAGAGTGTGAGATGAATGGAGAGAGAGAGAGAGAGAGAGAGAGGCCCATATCCTTAAAGATACTTAGGCATCTGGCTGCCTCTTTAGGCACCTAAATCCACCATTTAGGCACCACTGGCCTTTTCAAAGCTGCTGCTCAGCTGCTGCCTCTCCCAATAGGAACTCAAGTTTCCATCAGTCAGCATTTGCAAAGCCACCGAAGTAAAAAACACTGCACCACAGCTAATGAGCTGCTCAGAGTCTTGGCTCAAGCTGAAGTGCCACGGGCCCTGAAGCAGGATTCTTAAACTAGGCAGGGGAATGTCTAGCTTGCTAGTGGGGTCCAATCCCATAGGCGTGCTCACAGCAGGCCTAACACCTGGCACTTGCCAGCCCCCGCGTCAGGAGGGCTGGAGGCAGGGGGCAGCAGAGTACCCTCACAAAACACCGGGGTCGCAGGGAAAAGTAGGGTGATTGCGAGAGAGCTAGAATGTGAGAGCAGGAGAAACAAAGAGAGAGAGAGCGTTCCAGCTGCTAGAACATGGGCTAATTAAGCAGCTGACCTTGCTTAGATGCGTAACTCCTGGAGAGGGTTTGCAGCTGAGGATCCTGTGCTGAGGGCGGTGCCTGTCTCTTGCCTGTCGGCCAGGTGCACCAGATCAGCCACTTGGGGTACGTCTACACTTACCTCCGGGTCCGACGGCAGGCAATCGATGTTCTGGGATCGATCCCGGAAGTGCTCGCCGTCGACGCCGGTACTCCAGCTCGGCGAGAGGAGTATGCGGCATCGACGGGGGAGCCTGCCTGCAGCGTCTGGACCCGCGGTAAATTCGGACTAAGGTACTTCGAATTCAGCTACGTTATTAACGTAGCTGAATTTGCGTACCTTAGTCTGAAGTGGGGGGGTAGTGTGGACCAGGCCTTGGGCACTTAAGCTCCTCACCTCTCCCTGTGCCTCTCCTTGGCATTTCACTAGGCAGATCCCTGCTTAACTGGCTGGCTTCTGAAAATCCCTTCCTTAGGTGCCTAATTCTCCCCAAGCATTGTATGGGCAGCCCAGGCACCTAGGCTGGAGCTGAAAATTCCACTAGGGGTTAGGCATTGCAATGCTAAATGATGTAAAGGTCTGTTAGTCTTTAAGGTGCCAGACTTCTTGTTGTTTTTGTAGATACAGACTAACACGGCTACCCCCTGAAACTTGACAGAGTAGCCAGTGTTGTAAAACAACATAGAAGTACAAAGTAAACAGTAAAATACTAGCAAGAAAGCCCAAACGTGTGGAGTTGGATTGGGATATGTCTCCTGAAGTCTGAAGGCTTCTCCAAACCACTGATGTCTGGAGGCCCCCAACAGCTGCTCATTCCCCCACATTATTTATTTATTATTATTTGCATCATGGTGTTGCCTAGAGACGCACTCAAGATCAAGGCCTCCATTATGCTAGGCCATGTACAAACACATAGTAAGAATCAGTCCTTGTCCTGAAGATCTTGCAACCTACATAGACAAGACAGACAAAATGTGGAAGAAAGGAAGTGTTGTCATCCCATTTTACAGATGAGAAACTGAGGCACAGAAAGATTAAGTGACTTGCCCAAGGTCACACAGGAATTTAATGCCAAGAACTGAACCCTAATCTTCTGCACCTCACATTTCCCTTTCCGCACTCCCTTTAGTGTCCTTCTTGCAGCTCACATTCCCAACCCCTTACTTTCCTGTCAAGTTTCCAAACCATACAGCATAGAGGCAGAGCTCCTGTCTCTTTCCCCCGTGCCGGCTCTTAGCACCCTCTGCATAGTGCTTCTTTTTTTTTTGTTCGCTGTGTATCCTGGGGCCCTTTATTGGCTAGTTGTGATCTGTGACTGTGGCCCAGTACTTTCCCTCCAAATTCTACTGGAGGGGAGAATAGAGGTTCCCCAGTGATGGACCAACTTCATGGCAGTATTTTACTATAGAATTTAGGTTTGAATATTGGCTAAAAGTAGAGCCATATTTTAAAATATAATGTTTAACTATTTCAATTTTCCAGGAAAGTTTGCAGCGAAGTTATGTGGTTTTCCTTAGCTGACTGCATTGGGCTTCATTAATATCCATTGTGCAAAGGCTAGAGAGAACAGTACAACTGATAGATACAGGAGTCCACAGAGAAAATAAATGCCAATACAAAGGGATTTCATATAGTGCTAGCCATGACTATGGAGTTAAATGCAGCAGCCAGCTGTTACAATTCATCTGCAAAGCCTGCTTATTTTAATTAACCTTTTGGGAAAATAACATTTCACACATGTACAGTACCTTTGATTTTTCTGCAGCACTAGCAAAAAAAATTCCCTGAGAGATTCCTAGCAAATTTCCCTGTTTTTACTAGAATTCTGCATAATTACTCTTATTGAAATTCTCAACTTTATCAGACAGAGTAATCATGGGATAAAGTCTGTCCCCACTACACAGAGTTTGAGCAGCAGACATCCATGCAATCTCCATCACAGAACTATTGCATTGGTTCATTCAGTGCAGGTGTCATAGGAGGGCTACTTCTTTAGATACCCCTCCCAGGGCAGAAGTTGCTTTACGGTCTCCATCAGTACATGACTCTCAGTCCCACAAAGCTGGAATTGCCCAGGATGCTCCATTGGAAATAATGACCTCCCTCTCAGGCCTGGGAGCCACAGCAAGGAACCTGCTGTCTCACTTGTTTCACTCCCTCCTTGGCACTGTTTCCCCTCCCATGTTCATAACTGTGTTTGTCATTTTCAAGTGTCTTCTTCTAATCAGCAACCATACCCTTTGCATCTCCCAGGTAATATTTCTGTTCTGTCTCTATGGAATCACAGTGCTACCCCCATTGGAATGGGAGAGATGGCTGAACCCTTCACAGGAGACATGGGGCAGAGGGAGATCAGAAACATTATTTAACATTAGGGCAATTTGGTGCATTCCAAAGGCAAAATAACAGCATCTTCAGAAGCACTTGTGTGAGCCAAATGTTCAGGTCTTGGACAGGCTGTAACTAGCACCAGGCTCTCAGTGGCCTGGCCATCACAGGACACAAGTAGCCTTGGAGAGGTTAGTGGAAGAGTTTACCTTTTGACATCTAATTTAAGTGGCCTAACCTTCCCCAGCTGATTTCTGACTGTAGGGTGCACAAAAACCAAAGATCCCTGGTAGTCTCGTTGCACAGATGGCTCTAGAAGAAACTGATGGACTTCCTCTGAGAAGCCTATGTCAGCCCAAAGGAATTTTGTGAGCCACATTGCTAGGTAAAGGGAATCTGGGTCTAAATGTAGTATATTCCCTTGTAGCTGAGATAATAGGTCTGGACACTGATAAAGAGAAAGAGGTCCAACCAAGCTGCATTCTACTCTAGATATAGTTTCTTAGTGCTCTTCAGGCCACCCATGTAGAACCATTGCACTAATCCATCTGGATGAGACCATGATACAATAACCATAGGGAGCTCCCCATCCAATGGAAAAGCCACAGTCTCTTGGCTCAATGGAGCTCAAATGCGTTTCTAGAGTGGATCACATCCTAATACAGAGATTGTCTCACTGATACCTCCTCTCCTATTCTCGATTGCACATACCAACTCCCCCCCATCTGTGACCATGCCATCCACCTCCCCTTCCATTCAGAATCACGTAACATCCTGGAGGCAACTGCTTCCATGGAAAAGTAATATTAAGAAAATATTTAATGCCATGATAGCCGATTGAGATTTGGCAGCTGGAAACAAAGTGTAGAGGCAGCATTACCAGGCTAACAGCCAGTTCTCAATGGTTGATCAGCAAGTGCTGCACAAACTAAAGTATTGGAACTACTGTCCTGGCAATACAGAGCCGGAAAAGCACTCTTAGCTACTTGTGCTATTTGGCCTTCTTAAATCATCTGAGGACCCATTCAACAGTGATTTGAGGGGGCAGATATCAACTCCAGCATCTTCTCCAGATGTTATCCCCAGCCAGCAAGATAACACCACCTCTGTCTTCCTGGAATGAACCTCAGCCACCTAGCCACCAAAGCCTCAGTCTTAGACATCAGGAGAGCTGAGAAGTTGCATCATCAGGAACGGATGAGAAAGAGATGTAGGGCTAGATCACCAGGCTGGCTGAGCAATATGCTCTCGGTCACCTTTCCAACCCCCATCCCCAGTCTTGGGGTTGGCCAAGGGCCAGTTTGCCCCAATATAACTTAAAGCAGGTGCTCTAAGTTACATTAGCAGAAGTGGTCCCCTAGGGCTGACTATGCCAGCTTCAGACCATCTAGCGATTCTGCTATGTCAGGGGAAGCTCCAACTGCTCCTTTTGGGCAGCTCTCTGGCTGCTGTTCTCCAATTTAGAGCCAAGTGTCTGGCATTCTACTCCACTATACAACACTGATCAGTGGTTACTCTCCTTTCTGCTAATGTGCCATGAACCAAACAAAACAGTTAAGGTGAGCATTTTAGTATGTCAGCAGTTAATCCATTCTCAAGAGCTGTTACTCCTGCCATCTACAGCAGATTGATCTTAACTTCCAGCCATTAGTTTTTTGCTGTCTTTTGATAACTCTGAAAATCAAAGTGGCTTTGTCAAACAATGGTGAGTTGGGTTCTGAGTGGAACAGCAAAGGAGCACATCAAAGCCATACTTGATCCAGAGGATACAACATTTGATCTTCATTTGTTGTCTTTCGATGGCCTGTGCCTGCATTGGAAGCAAAGTACTTTTTTCTTTATCTGGTTTTGAGGATTTCACTGGAATCTTCAGTAAAAATTAATGAAACCTGTTCTGATCAATAGTTTTCCCTCTAGGAAGAAGTATGTAATGTAGCAAGACAAACAGGAAATGCTGGCAAATCGATGTTTTCCATGATCATAAAAAGTAATACAAAAACCCCAAAGATTAAAAAATTTTCTGTCAAGCAACAATCTGCCTGCCATTTAGGACATAAATAAGTAACACAAAGGAAGAATGTAAAAGATGGATCTAGGTCATTTGGAAAGGTAAAGCAAATACCTTCAGCCATTTTCCTAGCAATTTAGCAGTCACTTCAGAAGACAACATAAAATTTACACCCTTAGCAGAAGAAAAAAGAAAGGTAATCTTCTATCAAAGGAGTCGTCTTCTGCACGTTGCCTGATTGTGGGGTTTTTCTTTCTTTTATCCCATCTCCAGGTGTACCAATCTTGCTGTGAAATGGAATAATTAACTGCTGGGTTGCAAAGGAAGGTGATAATTTGCAGCACATTCTCTGCTCATTTTCTTTAGAGAATTTAGTAGAAAAAACTCAGTCCTTCTCAAATGCAGTTTCCAATTTTGCTTAATGGCTTCTACTTTCATCTCAGGAATGACTGATTTCCTTCCATTTTGTTTAAAAATAAATTGGTCTGGCCTTTGTACATTTCAATCCCTTGGAGAGTACTTTTCCAGTAAATGGTTTAACAGATTTCAAACCAGTTTGTAGTATTTACTGAAAAGTGACTAGTAAATGCTCATCTTGTCTACTGTTATCCAGGACTCATGGATGATGGGTTTGGAAAGGACCTCTTGGGTCATCTACTCCAGCCCAGTCCAGCCCCTTTACATAAACAGATCTAATCTCAACTCAAACATGGGTAGTGAATTTGCTATAATTACTTTGTTAGGCAAAACTGTTTTATCATCAGATTATCCTTACCAGTAAACATGATGGCCTATTCTCCACTTCAATACACTATTTTTACATTGGCTCCTTTGAGGTCAGAAAAGTTACACTGGAACGAAACTAGTTTAATGGAGTGGAGAATCACGCTATAATTTTATTACTTTATTCCTGGTACCAAATGAGTTCCTTCGTCAGGAGTCCATTAACTCTAAGTCTGTACTCATGTTGCTTCCTCTTCATTCCCTTCATTGGGATAGGGATGTGTGGGGAAAAAAAGACAGGTTTGCACCTCAGCAAAAGTGGCAGGTCACTTGTATTCCAAATCCCCTGGATCTCCTGAGATCCACATGGATCTCAGCATGCCCTATAGGCACGGAACTATCCAGGTAGAGGCCTCAGGCCAGATGTACAGAAGTATTTAGGCTCCTAAAGATGCGGAGAAGCACCGAGTGGGATTTATAACAGCACCTAAGTGAGTTAGATGCATAATTCCCATTGACTTTGAATGGGAGTTAGGTGCCTAACTGGCTTTGGAGCTTTTGTGAATCTCACTAGGTGCCTGTTTGCATTTTTAGGCACCAAATACCTTTGTAAATCTGGGCCCTTGTGACTCCACAATCACTCGCACTTCACTGAATGTCTCCAGCCTCTTGGCAGGAGCCAGGCTTGCAGGGGATTCTCTGAATTTCAGCCCCAGTAAGAGACTTACCTCATAACTTCCCATTCTGTGTTCACGCAGATCACCCCGGATATTTTGAAGCACTGTTTATTTATGAGGTTTTAAATGTATTTTATATTATCCTTTAATTATAAAACACCAGACAGCATCTGAAAGTGATGGCAATTCTGAACATGATGGATGAGGCTCCTCCCACCCCCAGCTCCCATCAGTTTGCTAGTGAGGAGTCATTTGTTAATTTCCTCAGATAAAACTGACAGACAATTACCATTCATTTCATCCCAGGCAAACGGATTCCTTTCAGAGCTTTCTGGCCCTCTTTTAATAGAAGGGATTATAAAAAAAAAAAAACCCTGCCTGCTACAACACTATCTCTCTTCCAGAGCTTTAATAATTTATCCACTGTTGCTTTGAATTGTTTTTTGTCTTTTTTTTCCCTGCCAAGGGTCAGCTCATTTATATATATTTGCACCGTTGCTGCTCAGAATACTGGGTCTATATTTGCTTCTTGATGATGCATTAAAAAAAGAGGAAAATTTTTGTTCACAATTTTTTCTAGAAATATTTGCTAAATTGGTAAACATTTATTTTTAAAGAAGTCCGTGTTACAGAACTTAGTGGACCTCCATTTACTTCTCATTTTTTAAACTAGAGATGATGAGGATTATTTCAAGTGCATTCGGTGTACATGATACAGTGCTTCAACTAACACAAGCCCACACTGGGCCAGATGCTTAGCTGTGCTAGGGTAGCTTTGCACTGCTCCCCTGGCCCAGAACTGTCCTAAAGCCAGTTTGCTAAAGCTCTGGAGGATTTCCCTTGGATAAAGAGATGCTTGGGAGATGCAGAACGCTTATGGCTGATTCTATGCAACTTACCACCTACAGCTGGTGCAAGGGGCATGACCGTGATCCTTGTATCCAGTGACAGTCAGCTGTCATAACAACCCCTTAGGGTTACAGGCAGACGGTACAACTTAGAACAGCCTGAAGGCTGCACTGTGTTGTTCCAAGGAATTGGCCCAGTGCAGATCAATTTAAGATTGAAGGAATGCAAATGTAGCTTTAAGACCATTTCGCATATCTCTACACCCACACACTTCCTAGAGCTTTGCCAAGTGCTCCTTGGCAAAGCTCTAGGATCTGGTCCATTTGTCCTTCTGGGACTGAACACTGCCAGCCACTGTAATAATAAACATCATTAAGGACTCCCTCCCCACCCTATTTACAAAGAGAAGTTAATTGTAGAGCTCATGAAAGGTGCCAGACAGCGCGGTCTGGAAAGTGAATGACTCACTTTATCCACAGAACAGCTACAATATGCAACAACTTGTGGCCGCAAATAACAGATGTCATAGGCAAAAGCTCAGCAGCACACAGGACTTGATCCTATGCATTGAAATCAATTGCAAAACTTCCATTGACTTCAATAGTGCAGGAATGGGGTCAAATGTGGTACTGGGTATACAATCTCTAGCTCCAAAAATGCAAGCCCTTGAGCCAAAGGACAATGTCTATTAGCAATGGAACTAATAGGGATTAAAGCCACTCTGGCCAGCCACTAGTGACAGTCCTGGGGCAAGTCTGATATTCCTTTCAGTAAGACGCAGTGACACACACAACTGGGCTTTGGTACATCAGTGAGTGCCGCTTAGTGGACCCTTGAGCTGACGCAAATCTCCTTGAAGGATCAGGACCTTAGCTCCTACATTAGGAGCAGCAGTATTAAAAGTTTTCTCTCACATATTGCCTTTCTAGTTAACCATGCAAGCCTCCAGGCTTCTTTACTCTTTGGCATCTGTCTTATGGACATGTTTGGGGCTGGCCTGGGCTCACTTCACATAGACCATCAAATAACTGTTAGATGGTAACAAGCTTCAGATATTCCCAACTGGGCCATATTTGAACAAGGGTCCTAGACATAAACTGAGACCTAGACATAAACAGAGACAATCCCTGTTTGTACAGCACCTGGCACAATGGGACCCTGATCCTGACTGGTGTTTCTGAGGGCTACCATAATACAAATAAACAAAACCGAATAAATAAATCATGACAATAAATAAAATAAGTCATGTGGGAGATTACATATTTGATTAGAAACCACTGAGTCTTCCAGGACCCAATCTTTATATTTCTGAGACTATATAATGCTGCTAAATCTGTATTTGGAGTTTTTGTTAAAGCAAAGCGATCCCCTATCCAATGTGTAATTTCCATTGTTTTCTTCTGCTATTCAAACAAATCAAATTGCACTTTGTTTTTTTAAACACACCTTTTTGCTCATCTTCACCTTGCAAACCTCTCGGTGGGTGACCCAGGTTCAGAAAGGTGGTGTACTCTGAAGCATTAAGGGAAAATGTATCCCTTTGTAAGATTAATGGTGGCTACCTATGCAGTAAATCAAAACCAGAGAGACCCCAAATGTCAGAGGATTTTGCTCATTGTTAGCACACTGGGAATTCCTTTTTTCTTTTAGCTGAGTGATCCCCTCCCCTTCCCTGCCCAAAGCCATCTACTCTCTTACCTATCCAAATTGTAGGCAAATGCAAAACTCCAAACATTTACGGAGCCAGCAGAAACAAGGGTGCTCAAATATACTTGCTCCACAGTAAAACATGAATAAGCTGCAGACATACAGTGTAAAGAGGTGCAGAAATCATCCAGGGTCAGATTTAATTTAGGAGTAAAAATGTGAACTCAATTAATCTGTGTTAGAATACACCGCCCCCGCTGGATCTTGACAATTCGTGAGGAGATTAAACATTAAACAGTTTTCTTAATCTTTGTTCTTTAAAGAATAATTAGCCATCACTTTCAAAGAAACCTGTTCCTTTTTGCAATGCACATATATTAGTGTGCTGTTTCATAATGAAACTGTTTTAAATGTAGCTTAGTACTACGCAGACAAGAGGAGCCAGGAGAGAGGTTCATATCTGACATGTCTTGTGCCTGGAGACTATTTCTTGCACAGGCAATGAGGTGGTGAATCATTGAGTAAGTGTTCCCGATTTCGAACTTCTGTGAATTTAAAACTGGAGTGGTCACTTAAACCAAATGTCAGATGATTAATTCCTTTCTCTCTCTCTGTAATTCCTAAGTGGCATTTGGTAATCACACATGGCTCCATCTCATAAAGTATTGATGTCACAAGCATTTATTGCTACAGTAATCAGAGGAGGGAAAGGTTACTGTCTATGTATGTGCACATTCATATGTATGACTTCTGCCTATTCTTTGTATCTCTCCCTTTGATTCTTCAACACATTAAAAAGAATATGTAGAATCTAGCTGAGCACCAGCCTACAGGGAGGGGAAGGCATTCCAGGTTAGCTTTCAGCCTTACCACAATGGCCCAGGGAGGGCAGGGGGTACTTCCAGCTGAGCTCTCTGAAAAAAGGCTGCCTAAAAATGATTGTTTAAATTTCAGCTGTCCCTAGGAGAATGTCGAGCGCTTCTTTTATGTGACTATTTTTGTTAACATGCTGTCTCAGACTGGCGAGAGTTGCATATGCACTATTATTTTGTTCAGGTTCAATTCTTCCCCCAGTCCCACTGAGCACAGAGTAGGGGGAACCATCAGGGAGCTGGTAATGTCTTCCTGATTCTGTGTCAGCTTAGCCATGGCATGATTTAAAGCAGCCTAAGGGCTGCTTTAACTTACAGCACTTGCATAAGATCCCTAAGGACCTAGATCAGTGTAGGATTGGCAAAAGTGCAGTGGATTTATGTCCAACCCTGATACGTCTCCACCCTCTCCTTGCATGCCCACTATGCTTTGGGAAGAGAGTGGAGCTTTGGAGCTAGAGCCTAGATCCACTGGTTTTACACCAGAGGGGAGATAAATCTTCTGTGTGCCATTGATGATCAGCCTCTGTCCCCTTTGTGCCTCTTGAGGAGCACAAAGAGCCCTGACCATGATGGATCTGCCTGTGTACTTTTATTGTAATACATACTGTAGATTGAATACACACTCATCTATTTATACCTGCAGCCAAGGTCTCTTTGCACATCACAAGGCTGTCTGAGTAGTTTGGTCAGTTCCACAAAGCTTGGTGATGATCTTGCCAGACTTGAAGTGGGAGTGTGACCACACTGTCGAGAGAGTGAAACTAAACTTCGTTAGCAGCATGAGATAAATATAGAATCAGAAAGAAGCAACTGTGAATTTGTGGACTGTCGCTCATGTACAAGTAAGCCGATAATTCTGGGGGCTAGCATCCTAGCTGTGAATGATTAAACTCCAGCTAGTTCATTACTGTGAGTTACCCAAAGGGGAAAATACTTTTAAAACAAAACCATGTGTGTGAAAGCCTGATCCAAAGCCCATTTAAGTCAATGTCTTTCCACTGAATTCAGTGGGCTTTGGATCGGGCCCTGAGTGCAAATTCAGCTCTCAGACAGTATATTTGTGATTCGCTACTATAAATCTAGACAACTGGAAGGAGGAGCACAATTTCCCCCATCAAACCCTAATCCCAACATTTTTAGTTTTGGACCCAGTCAGAGAGAATTTTGCTATTGACTTTAGGGGCCATTATCAAGGAGACTTATAAAAACAAGGGCATGAAAAAGAGAAGGACATGCTGCCTAGAAAATATACGTGTAAACAAATGTATGAATACAAACTTACCAAGTGTAGGGGGTCAGAACTCTCAGAAACAAATGGCATTTTAAATTCCTACCCATCTGGGAAAGTCCTATAGAATTGAACAGAAAATCATAACTTTTTCATATGCTATTTGGACTATTCAATACATTTTAGTAGAAAATTACATCCTTGCTATAAAATTTAATATGTTGGCTAACAATAGATAGATAAGTTATCACTCTATGAAATTCAATATGTTTTTAGAGTAATTTCCATGAAGCCTATTGATTAAATGCCAATCACGTTCAATAGGAATTTCCCATAAGGATCACTTTTCAAGCCAAAGGGGCATTTGCTTCTTTGCCTGGCCTTTCAGCTGTTGTTCTGATATGTCTCAGTAATAGCAAGCTGCCCTCAGCCTATGAATCGAAGAGGCCTGCACTTTTAAAAGTCCCGCTGGGAGGATTTATTTTTAGATGTTCTATATCCTTGGTTCCAGAGTTGTCTGTACAGTAGTTCAGTCAAATGCTGTTCAGTCAAATGCAGGAGCCTACAAGTGCCACAAACTCCAGAACTCCCGTTAAGTGTTCTGTTCCTGAAAACACACTAGCCCCATCTTAGTTCCCAGCTAATGACATCACAAAACCACCCCACCACAACTAGGCACAATTCAGCATGACCGTAGATCTTGGCGGAACATAGGTCCAAGAATGGGCTATTGCTCAAGGATGTTATAAGGCAGGAAGGCAGTAGATTTGCAGAGCTTTTCAAGGATCTCCACATGGCCCCACATGGATGGTAGTGTGCCACTAGTGGAAATATGTTTTTACCTTGGTCTTTTAATTAGCTTAGGCTCCCTCTGGTGACTGGATGGCTGCTGCTGCAGGAGCAAAACAAATATATTTTAGGGTCATGCACTAACAATGGCTTGTGTGTGTGGCTGTATAGTCAAATATCTCAGCACCGGTGGGATTTAAACATAATCTGATATTTAGCATCTAGAGGGCAATTCACATCAGATAATTTTCAGGGAGATCAAATTTTGGCCCTCTCTTTGTGTGGAGTATCCCTCAACATTTTAAAACTAATTAACTGGAGTTATATTTACATTATAAATGGAGATTTGTCTTTGGTTTTCAAATAGAAAAAAAACAAAACATTTCATTTTAAAAATGTCAATACAAATTCCCCAAATGTTTTGCTCTGCCTGAATCTGCAGTTGTTGCTGAAAAAATATTTCAGTTGAAAAAAATTCACCTAGCTTTACTAGAGAGGGTAAAACACCAGCAGTGATTACAACACTAATGATGATGTAGGGCCAGACGGTTCTAAAAGAGCATGTATCACCTGTTTTTAGATGTATGTTGGTGCCTCACTGGTAGCTCCATGGGGAAAGAAAGGATGTTTCTGCACAATGCAAAATTAGCCTCTGAAACTTCCACTTCCCACCTATTATTAATAAAAGGATTGCAGTGGTAGGGATGCAATCAAGGAAAATGGGAGGCAAAGATGACTGAACCCAATGTTGCCATCCCTCCTAAACTTCTTCTGGAGTGAGTTGGCATATGCAGTACATGCATCTTCACACCAGGTCCCACTACTGAACCCCAGTCCTCAATCAGGTCCACATGGGCACACCCTGGCAATTGTATGGAGTCCCACTGTCTTCAGAGCCAAGCCTGCATAGATCTGATTGCAAGATTGGAATCCTGGTGACCAGTGTCTGCTTATTTCTTAATGCAAAATTTGGGTTTGGACAAGTCAGAGTTAGCTCATCCATTTCTTTAAAACAATAGAAATAAATGTGTGTACATGTAGACACACACACACATACTTTTTTTTTTCTTCTTATGCAGAAAATATTGTTTGGAAATTACCATCACAAAAATTAAAACCTAATTTTTTTTACTGGTTATGGAAATTTCCAAGCACTAACAATTTCAAAGCCAAACTAGCCCCACAGATTGAATGCTTTAGAAGCAGCAGGAAATATATGGATTTTTAAGCAAATGCTCTATGAACTAAACAGTACTATTTCATAACAACAATCACACTCACATAGGTATGGTAATACTAGAGATTTATCATCACTGTTACAGTAATTTCATCACATTCTACCTTGCAGCATACTCCACAAGCCCAAATACCCCCACAGTGTTGGATCTTCTTGCCTAATTATATGCTTTATTTTTATCTATCTTTATTTTCCCCCCCGTAGAGCAGTTTGACCTCATAATAGCTACATGCATGGCCTTCCTTCGTTGTTTCTCTGCTTTTTTCCCCCTTGTTATTTTGATTAATCACCTGCTTCTTTTGCATCATTTAATTCCATCACTTCTAGTGATGTGTTTATGTTTCTCTCTAACAGCCGAGTTCTGGCCCCCTAATTCACCGCGGTGCTCTACTTCACACTATTGAAATCAGGAGGATTCTGTGCGGGGAAAGGTGCTATGGGGCCTGAGTCAGGATGACAGATTCAGGCTCCTTGTTCGTATTTTGACACAAAGAGTCTCTCACGTCCCAGCTGTACCACTCTCCTGTGATACTCCAGCTGCAGAGTTCTTATCAGGGTGAGGGTAAACGAAAAACAAGAAAATTTGCTGGACAGAGTCTTCATTGGGAATCTTCCTTACAGCTTAACGTGCTGCTTGGAGAGCAGATGCTTGAGTATTTGTCATTTATTGCCCTTGCCGCTTTGACCATACAACAACCGCAGCGGTATACATCAGATGGCCCAGACACACCTGTCACATCCCCTCTCCCGGGGAATTGACAGATTAACTTTAACATTCAGTTTGGCTTAACGATGGTGTATCCAATAACACCTGAAGTGAAACAGAAAAGCGGCAGCGGTCACCCAGACTCTCGACCAAACAACAATACAGATTTTTTTATTTCGCTGCATTATTGAAGGCTAACAAATGTCATTATCTACAGCTGCTGCCCCTCAAGATTTCTTATATGTACATGCTTTATGTTTGCCTTACTGGTTTTGCAAAGGGCTGTGCACACAGTGCTAAATAAGCAATTCATACTAATACTTACAAACAACAACATGGAAATCTAGGCTTCCCTTGAGCCCAGAATATTTCTATATTACTCCGATGCCTGAATGGGTGCAATCCAAGTCTGCATCTGTAAGATAGTCATTAAGGGCCAGATTCTGTTTTCAGTTACTACATGCACTGGTGTAAGGCCCCGAATCCAAGTTAAACACTGAGTTGGATAAAGCCTGTGAAGTTACTCCAGATTTATCCCAGTGTAAATGACAGCTGAACCGGGCCCTTAGGGCATAAATACAAGTTGGGATTCAGTTGTGTGGAATGAGCCAAATAAGACAGGTGTGGGTCCCAAGCGCAGTAGGTGGGCAGGCTGGAACAATGCGATTGGCAGACTGTGAGTATTGTACTACCCAGTGTGCAGAGGTCAAGCAAAAAGCTGTTCATGGACACAGTAGAAAGCACTTTTGACTGGCAGGAATAAACCCAGAAGAATGACTCCAGAGACAGAAAAAACAAACACTACGGCTGCCCAGGCTACCCACAGAGAAGATAGTTCAGGACCAACCAGGCCCCTAAAGGCCCCTTTCTGTTAAATAATACATTGAAAATATTGGCAATACTCAAAATCTATTTCAAATATCATAACACTGGAGCCTTTTTAGACTATGTAAAATATATAGACTACATTGCATATACATCATGTATTTATAGCCAGTTTGTTTTCACATGGTGTCAGTAAGAAGCAAAATTGGAGCAGTGAAACAGGTATAGTCAATATATTAAAGATATTTCATAAAAATCAATCAGGAAAATATACATATAATGGGACAGCTCCTGACCTGCGTAATAGGCTCTTTGCACCACTTGGAGCAGGTTGGGTCACCCCAATTCAGAACGTGAACTTTTCACAAATCCATATATAAGCAGTGCGTAATCTGTGCCAGGGCTAGCCAGGGCTGAGCTGTGGCACTTCTAGGCTTGGCAGTTCATAGCCCTGGCACCTCTGGGCTTGCCGCATCAGTTGTAAAAGTAAAAAAATTGCTTGAGCCCCGACACCTCTTTCATTACAAATAAGCACTATAAATAAGCATGTGTGGATCCCACCCAGCTCCAGGCCAAATGCACCCCGCCTCCGCCCCCCCAGTATTGTAGTTCCATCTTACCTTCTTCATGGAGTTTACTTTGTCTGGTACTAAAATAATAAAACAAACCTCGGGTCAAACTTTCTCCCCAAACTTGGCTACAGCATCCTATAGCATCCGCTGCAAGACCTCACTCTCTTGCAGACCCACGTTCTCTCTGCCCACCAGGATACTCCAACACCTCTTCTATCTTGGCTGAAGCTAACAAGGATCCACCTGCTAGGGGTATAATTTGGTAGAATTACATGCTACCTTCATGCAGGATTCAAGCATTTAGTGTCAGAGTGACTCAGACGAGGCCAGCATTCAGGGTCCAGGAATCTGTCATCCCATTACACCAAATGACAGAAATTAAATTTTTGGATACATATAGACCGTTTCTGAAGAGTTGTCCCGCACGCTGCTACACTGGTATCAGGAACAATATCCGAATTCCTTAAGCCTACCTGTCACAGTTTGATCCCTCTACTGCTCCTCTCCATGGAATCTATGCTCCTCACCCATTACCGCGGTTGTCATGGCACAGTGCTTAGGCCTTGCTACATTACTAGGCAGAAGCAGATCAGGACAGAGTAGGCTGTATTCTGCATGACTCCAGAAAACATAAAAATGTCCACAAATACAGACTGCCTTCTCCTCTCCACTATCTGCTGTAAGGAACAGCACCATCTCAACCTAATTTTTCTGAACCTACTCAAGTACTATCTGCCTATTGGTCAAGCTCTAGTGCCGGGCATGCACATTTGAAACGCCCATCAAAAAAGCAACACAGGCCATATTCTAAAGGGCCCATTCCTGCCTCTTACAAGCTATGCAGAAACTGAAATTTAGACTTGGTCCACACACTTCACAAAGAGCTTAGCCTTCTCCACAAAGCAGTAGTTATAGATCTAAACCTTTCCCAACATCTTTTCACCACATCCCACCCAACTGCCCCTCTTGCAGCCTCACCTAGTTTTAGGCAAGCTTCCATTTACCCAGGTGTACTATTCAGGAAGTTAATATCCCTTCTGTATCCCTAAGCAAGACTTTGAGGAAATGTCAGCATTATTCATTATTGTTATTAATCTACCAACCAAATCATACCAGGTGCTTTAGTAGGACCTAAGGAAAAAAAGTGCCTGCCTAAGAGTTGATAGTCTAAATAAGCAGAGTACACTCTGAAAAGTCCAGCCCAGGTTTTACATGGGAACCAACACACACTAGAACAGGATATTTTGTGAGTTTAACTTAGTTTCAAGTCAACGAGTGGCCAGGCCAGCCATATTTAATAAACCTACATGTTGTTTATCTTAACATAAAGTCTTACTGTACTAATTAAATATTTTCCAGTAGCCTCATCTGCCATGCTCAGCACCTTAAATGCTCCTGATCTTTGGCCATTATAGACAAGCAGGGAAGAAGGTCTCGTCATTCCCAGGTGTACTGGCCCCCCTCCAGAAGACGTTTTTATGGAGAGCACAGAAATCACTTTCTCTAATAGCATGGCACAGCACCTATTCTTATTTGTCTTTCTGCATCTCAGATTCTAAAGCCTAAATTGTATCTCGTTTCCTCTCCTCCAGATCTTCCGTCCACCTGAAAAGGAAACCTAGCAATCATCTTAACAATGGCTCGTTCTATTTTTGATGAGCCCATGGAGAAAGCTAAACTGCAGAGCTAATAAAAGCCCAGCAGCCAGTCAGAACAGCTTCTTTGCCTTTTTTTAAAATATTCACCATATTCTGATTAATGCAAGTCTCTCCATCCCCAGAGCTACACAGGGGTGCTGAACCACACTGCTCAACTCAACAGACAGCAGTTGTCTTCCTGTTATTTACACCTCTTTAAAGCCTCCCACCGCCTTGACCTCAGATACTTATTAGAATGCGACTTAATTCACAACATTTTTAAACATGGACTTAGAGTGACGCTATAAATGGATGGTTCCCAACCTATCTGGGCTCAGGACCTATTTGTAAACCTTGATGGCTACCCAGAACACTCCCCAAGACACCCCCAGATCCAATGACCCCACACAGGGATGGGGTTCAGATATAAGATTCCAGACACTCTGGCCAGATGTGAACGGGCTGTGGAACCCCTGCACTGGTAACTGGGGGGACGAGTGACAAGTTGAGACACCCCCCCCAAAAAAAACCACACAGCCCTCCCATGGCCCATGGGGGGCAGAGAGTAAGGGGTGGGGGGATTTGGGGCCTGGAGGTGAAATGGGGAAATTGGGGGGCCAGGGGGCTGTAATGAGGAAGAAGTTGGGAGGGGCTAGGAAAGGAACTGGAGGGCCTAGGAGTGTAGGGGTGCAGTAGGGAGCTGGGGGTAGGACATAGAGGCAGAGGGGTCCACGTGAGGGGCAGTGAGCTGATAGCTGTCCCAAAAACACACATACACCCCACAGTACATGGGAGCAGAGGGTAAAGAGGTGGGGGATAGGAGTTCCTGGGGATGAAGTGGGGAGGAGCAGGGGAGCAGAAGGGGCTGGGGTGCAGTGGGGGAAGATCTGGAGAGATGGGGGTCAGGGTGGGGGGTTGCCCAGCTGTGGGGATGGGTACATTGTGCGGCCCATTTGGGCAGGGCTGGGGGGCAGGACAGACAGTATAGAAGACCAAATGTCGCCCGGCTGTGGGGAGGGGGTACGTCGGGGGGGTGCAATACTTACATGGAGAACATATAATCTGTGAACCAAAGAAGGAGGCCACTTTTCCCCACCCCTGTGGGAAGAAGGGGCAGGTTAGGAGGAGCAGCCAGGATGCCCGAAATCCTTGCCCCCCTCCAGCTACCCCTTTTGCCATCTACCAGAACTGCCTGCCATGTACAATGCAAACAATCACCGACTGCTCCCTCCTGGCTCCTGTCCTGTGGGACTGGGTGGGCTCAACTCCCTGCTCTGGGTATTGTGACCTCCAGGATCAGAGCATGGCTCTGATGGATGACCAGCAGGGCCAAATTTTTATGGGTGGCATTGAGGCCTGGCACATGGAGTTGCAACACCACTCACTCAGATTGGACCCAACCAGGCCCCCAGCATCATGATGGAAGGGCAGCTGGAACAAACCTGAGTGGTGCTATGTGACCTTGTGCACCAGGTCACAATGCCTGGAGCAGGGAGCTGAGCCCAGCCAGCCCTATTACCCGTGTCTTGGCAGGGGAGAGAGGTACAGTAAAACCCATCCATTCTTCACCAAACTAGCAGAAGCAGAATAGCCAAGCACTGGAAAAGATATAGAGGCAGAGTCTCAGCTGGTGTATATGGTTCTAGCTCCATTGACATCAATGGAGCTAGGATAGTGTCATTTAACACTGAGTTGCACCTTCCTCAACAAGTGGTTCCATTGATTTGAGTGGGACCCCTTGTGGAGGACAGTGCTATTCCGCAGGAGTAAGGGTATCAGACACTGCCCTTAAGAGGCTAATCCAGCTACTCCTCGGTGGAGGTTGCTCAAGCAGCGGACCTGGTCCAGTTTCCCTGCTCAGGATGGTGGAGGGCCTAGAGGGGCAAGTTCCCTGACTGGTGTGGAGCTTAGCAACTTGGAAGCTACTGAATTGGGAATGGGACCACAGAACTCCTCCTTTTACATGAAGTCCTACAGAATTTCACAGAAAATTCTTACCTTTCTCTAAGTTTTTGGATCATCTCATAAAATTTCATAGAGACCCCTATCCCTGAGATAGGATTTTTGAACAATCCAGAAAAGAACAATTCAGAAAAGAACTGAATACCTATGACACTTTATAGGAGCAGTCTCCACAGAAATTAGAGCCATTTCCACAGAGCTCTGTTAAATCTCCTTAGAACTCTATTGTTTTAATCCCTATTAAAATCTATAGGAATTGTCCATATACTTCACCTCAAGCTCTGCAAATATGCTGATTGCCCAGCCCAGATATTCCTGAAGGCTGCAGAGTATTTGCCCCATGGTCTTGTTCACAGTAGGGCCTGTAACAACAGGTCTGATCCTGCAAAGCCTTCTCAGGATGACAATCCTTGCTCACACACAGTCCCATTGAACCAGCTAATGAATTCAACGGGAGCTTGTCTGAGCAAGTCTTAAGCAAAAACTGAGTAAGGACCTGAGGATATGGCCCGCTGACACGAATAGGGCTACTGATGTGGTTAAAGATTATTGGCATGAATGACAGGATTGGCCTTGAGTTTGAAAACAGCATTATAGCCAGTGGTTACATTCAATATGGTTACATTCTCTGTTCAGAACATGTGGTAGAATCCTGCTAGGGATATGAAGTGTATAGTAAGGATTTTGACAGCACATTTCCTTTCTTTAAAAGCCCCTGCCCACTCTGAACACACAAACAGTGCTAAAAAGTATGCTAGCTTCAACCCTGCTCACCCACAGCTATCAACACGGTCCTGGCCCCAACATGGACAGAGGCTGCTGTACCTCCACTGGAAGAAAAACTGGGGACATAACAGAGGACTGAGGAGTAGCGTGCAAAACTTATATCCTGGAATAGCAGGCTGGGATTTTTAAAAATAAGGCCCAGAGGCTCATGGGTATTCAGGGGCCTGAATACCTTTGAGGAGCTGGGCCTAAGAACCTAAAGTTAAGCTCCTAAATCCAAATATGAGGCACTTAAATATGTGGCTTGATTTTCAGAAGTGCCGAGTACCCAGCAGATGTCATCAAATCAGTGGAAGGTGTCAAGTGCTCCCACTTAAAAAAAAAAAAAAAATTAAGCTACTTATTTAGGAGCCTAAATTTAGGCTCCTGTTTCTCAAAACCTTGGCTGCAGTGAGCACACCATGAAGTGCAATTGGGCCCTCAGATGAACCCTTCTCTTTATTTCTTTCCTTTTCTCCTCTCTTTCCCCTTGCTTTCAGTTCTGATTTCTGTTCACTTTCTGTTACATGTTGCTCAAGCTTTGCATCATGTTTATTTGTTCAAATGATAATGAAACTTCGAATCATAGAAGGGACCTTGACAGGTCATCTAGTCCGGTCCCCTGATGTAACTGGAACTTTCTAGAGCTCAGCTCCTGCTGCAGGAAAATACACTCGCCTCAATTCCTGTGAGCAGCTTCTAAGCAAAATAAATAAATAAATAAATAAATAAAAAATTAGTGACTGGACTTCTCAAATCTGGCTCCGTGCCCAGCACTGTCCAAAGGGAATTCATTAACTGCTTCCCTGTCTTACTGTAATTGGTAATAATAATTTTTTTAAATCCCCACCTTTTGGAACTTGCTTTTGTTGAGATTCCCCCCTCCCTCCCATCCCCAGTACTGCATGTTTTTACAATACCTCATGCTTTTTGAGAGCTATCAATAGGACCACTTGCAGAATGACGTGCCCTGACAACAGGTATGAGGGTGGCAGAATATGGGTTAGAATGTGACCTGGTGGATGTGGGCACTAAACTAATAGATGACCTTGTTGACTTTGCACACTTCACCTCTCTGTGCATGTGTTTCCCCTTCCACTTTGTCAGTCTTGTCTATATAGCTTGATAGTTCTTTAAGGCAGGGACTGTCTCAAATGTATAGTGCCCACTGCCCAAAAAATGGGGCCCTGATTTCACCTGGGCTCTCCAAGAGCTACTGTTATTATTATTAATAATAAATAGTAGTAATAATAATAATAATAATAATCAGATCCTGAATAATAATTTCAAGATATGATCCTTTGACAAAGGGCAGATCGCTGTTATCACCCATTCTGCAATAGAGTCCATTGAGCCATTACAGGGAATGACATCTATGGAAAAATACCACCTACAACCAAAACAACGAAAGACTTGAAAGCACAGAGGAACCTTTTCAGACCTTGTGATGCAGACTAGCCACAATACGACACCAACACCCGTGGGATTATAAGAAGAAATGTAGTTGGCCCACAAAGGGTAGGGCTGAGTTAATTAGATTGTTGTGCTAGCAAAACAAATACCAGAGCCCCTCTCTTGCTAACTCATTTTCTTGCCCTGGCCAGTTGAGGGAGCAGTTATGGATGTAAGTTGTGTTTAACAAGACATTCAGATGTTATTTGGGTTTCTAAATGTTCATGGAACAGATTAAAATAAAAAAAAAAAAGCAGGGGCAGCAAATGGTTGCTTCCTTTTTTTAGAAAATACAGTATTAACTTGTTATTTCTACTTACTGACTATGTGGATCCACTAGCCAAAACACCCCATGGAGGGAAGATACAGGGATCACCAGTGCTATTGCAGCCCTGATGCTACACTAGCAACTATGGTGTGGTTTTGCTGGTATTCCAGAGAACCACTGCATAAAGACCATTTACGTGGGCTTCTGTACAAGACCCAGGGGAGTTAGTGACTCCTTGACTGCTAGAACTTCGATACTAGAGTGATAGGTGCCTTATAAGAGGCTAACAGAGATAGGTTAAATTATAAGGGTCTAAGCCTGTCTTTTCCTCTGGAGGACTCTTCATCTACTGCACATAGGATGTTAGTAGTGCGGGGAAGAAGCCTTTGGTGAGGTGACTGAAACCCTGTGGTTATCATATACCTGTATAAGATGGACTCAGTAAATCAGAATATGTTTGGCTGGTGTCATGTGCTAATAAATCTTGAGGTAACCTACTGGAAGGGATAGAGTGTGTCCTGGGCTGTGAAAAATGAAGCATAGTTCTAAAAGAAGGGTGGAATTTTCATAACTGCTCAGCAGTGGCCTTATTTTGAAAATCCCACTCTGAATGTGTTAATGCAAACAAGCCACACAAAAACATTGGGCCAGACACAGCTAGTCTGGAAGGGTAGAGTTTAGGCAGGGATGGTTTTCAAATATGAATTTGGTTCTTATATTGTTTCCGTCAATGGTAAACATTCCAGAAGTTGGGTGTCCTAAGATTTTGTGTGGTTGGTTTGTTGTTGCTTTGTTTTCTGCTGTGTGGTATGTGCCACAGTAATTCATTTGAAATCTGTATGTAACTCTTCTTCCCACCACACAATGGGGTATTAGATCATAGTTTTCTCATAAGAGTATATACATACAGTCTTCCTGCCCTAGATGAACATGATATGTTGGGGAAGAGTCAACACGGCTTTTGTAAAGGAAAACCATGCCTCAGTGAGCTATTAGAATTCTTTGAGAGGTGTGTGTGTATGTGTGTGTGTGGGGGGGGTGTCAGCAAACTTTTGGACAAGGGGGAATCCAGTGGATATAATGTACTTGGACTTTCAGAAAGCCTTTGACAAGATCCCTCACCAAAGGCTCTTAGGCAAAGTAGGCAGTCACGGGATAAGAGGGAAGGTCACTTTGCACAATGGAGAGAGGTAAATAGCAGGTGTGACGCGTTCCCCCCAGGGTGTCACCTGGAACTGGGGTACCACTGAGCCCGCCTGACCCACCAGCCTGGGTTCCCTTTACACTGTACTGCTGTGACAAGCCCTCAAGCCCCCTCCTGCACACATACAGGTAGGGACACACCCAGCTGCAGTACATACAGACTGTATGATCAGTTTTGCATGGGGAGGCTTCAGCTAAGGAACTGCCCAGCTGCTCTAATGAACACCCCCCTCTGGAATGTAAACCCAAAATTATACCGTCTTGTGCTGCACAGAGATCTGTACAGCATAAGCTCATGAAATTAGCCCTCTCCCTCTACGTGGAGAAGAATATGCAACAGCTTTCTGTCCCAAGTTATGACTCCCACACACTAGTTTTAGACAAAGCAAAAATAAGTTTATTAACTACAAAAGATGGATTTTAAGTGATTATAAGTGATAGCAAACAGATCAAAGCAGATTACCTAGTAAATAAACAAAACCGCAAACAGAGTTTAACATACGAGATAGGTAGGATATGAATTAGCAAATTCTCATCCCGAGTGATAAACAGGCTAGCAGATTCTTAAGGTACAAGCCTTAAGTTTGGGTTTCCCAGGTTTTCATACACAGGCTAGAAATCCTTCTAGCTTGGGACCGTCACTTCCCACAGTTCAGTTTTTGTTCCTCTGGTGTTTCCAGGTGTTGTTGTTGTAGGGAGAGTAAGGTCCTCCCAGGATGTCATTTCCCCCCTTTTATATCTTCTTCACACTTACTGGAAATCTCTTTTGCTGTGACCTGGGTCAAACAATTCCCATTGTGTAGTGCTATCGGTGAGAGGTTTCTATTTTAAATAGTTCCTGGGGTAATCCTTTTGCTTATGTACATTTCCTCAATAAGCCATTAACATTGTTTGGACTTTTTACGGTTGTACCTGAAAGGCTGCTTGTGGGTGTTTTCAGCCTCATAACATGTTTCAGTAACACACAGAATCAGAGAAAATTAGGGTTGGAAGAGACCTCAGGAGGTCTTCTAGTCCAACCCCCTGTTCAAAGCAAGACCAACCACAACTACATCATCCCAGCCAGGGCTTTTTCAAGGTGGGCCTTAAAAACATCTAAGGATGGAGATTCCACCACCTCCCTAGGTAACCTATTCCAGTGTTTCACCACCCTCCTAGTGAAATAGTTTTTCCTAATATCCAACCTAGACCTCCCCCACTACAACTTGCGACCATTGCTACTTGTTCTTTCATCTGCCACCACTGAGAACAGCCTAGCTCCATCCTCTTTGGAACCCTCCTTCTGGTAGTTGAAGGCTGCTATCAAATCCCCCCTCTTCTTTTCTGCAGACTAAATAAGGCCAGTTCCATCAGCCTGTCCTCAGAAGCCATGTGCCCCAGCCCCCTAAATATTTTTGTTGCTCTCCGCTGGACTCTCTCCAATTTGTCCACATCCTTTCTGTAGTGGGGGGCCCAAAACTGGACACAATACTCCGGATGTGGCCTCACCAGTACTGAATAGAAGGGAATAATCACTTCCATCAATCTGCTGGCAATGCTCCTACTAATGCAGCCCAATATGCCAT
Organism: Emys orbicularis; assembly: GCF_028017835.1. NCBI lineage: Eukaryota > Metazoa > Chordata > Testudines > Emydidae > Emys > Emys orbicularis. The sequence goes on along the minus strand of NC_088684.1, from coordinate 216,916,253 downwards.
TAGCCTTCTTGACAACAAGGGCACACTGTTGACTCATATCCAGCTTCTCGTCCACTGTAATCCCCAGGTCCCTTTCTGCAGAACGGTTCCCAGCCTGTAGCAATGCATGGGATTCTTCCGTCCTAAGTGCAGGACTCTGCACTTGTCCTTGTTGAACCTGGATGAACTTCGCCAGTTTTCTTTTGGCCCAATCCTTCAATTTGTCTAGGTCACTCTGGACCCTACCCCTACCCTCCAGTGTATCTACCTCTCTCCCCAGCTTAGTGTCATCCGCGAACTTGCTGAGGGTACAGTCTAGCCCATCATCCAAATCATTAATGAAGATGTTGAACAAAGCCGGCCCCAGGACCGACCCCTGGGGCACTCCGCTTGATACCGGCTGTCAACTAGACATCGAGCCATTGATCACTACACGTTGAGCCGGACAATTTAGCCAGCTTTCTATCCACCTTATAGTCCATTCATCCAATCCATATTTTTTTAACTTGCTGGCAAGAATACTGTGGGTGACCGTATCAAAAGGTTTGCTAAAGTCAAGATATATCACGTCTACCGCTTTCTGCATATCCACAGAGCCAGTTATCTCATCATAGAAGGCAATCAGGTTGGTCAGGCATGATTTGCCCTTGGTGAATCCATGTTGACTGTTCCTGATCACCTTCCTCTCCTCCAAGTGCTTCAAAATGGATTCCTTGAGGACCTGCTCCATGATTTTTCTGGGGACTGAGGTGAGGCTGACCGATCTGTAGTTCCCCATATTCTCCTTCTTCCCTTTTTTAAAGATGGGCACTATATTTGCCTTTTTCCAGTCATCTGGGACCTCCCCTGATTGCCATGAGTTTTCAAAGATAATGGCCAATGGCTCTTCAATCACATCAGCCAACTTCCTCAGCACCCTCGGATGCATTGCATCCGGCCCCATGGACTTGTGTATGTCCAGCTTTCTAAATAGTCCTGAACCACTTCTTTCTCCACAGAGGGCTGTTCACCTCCTCCCCATACTGTGCTGCCCAGTGCAGCAGTCTGGGAGCTGACCTTGTCTGTGAAGACCAAGACAAAAAAACCATTGAGAACTTCAGCTTTTTCCACATCATCTGTTACTAGGTTGCCTCCCCCATTCAGTAAGGGTCCCACACTTTCCCTGACCTTCTTCTTGTTGCGAACATACCTGTAGAAACTCTTCTTGTTATCCTTCACATCCCTTGCTAGCTGCAACTCCAATTGTGCTTTGGCCTTCCTGATTACACCCCTGCATGCTTGAGCAATATTTTTATACTCCTCCCTAGTGATCTGTCCAAGTTCCCACTTCTCGTAAGCTTCCTTTTTGTGTTTAAGCTCACCAAAGATTTCTCTGTTAAGCCAAGCTGGTCGCCTGCCATACTTGCTATTCTTTCTGCACATTGGGATGGTTTGTTCCTGCGCCCTCAATAAGGCTTTTTTAAAATACAGCCAGCTCTCCTGGAATCCTTCCCCCCACTTATTAGCCTCCCAGGGGATCCTGCCCATCAGTTCCCTGAGGGAGTCAAAGTCTGCTTTTCTGAAGTCCAGGATTCATATTCTGCTGCTCTCCTTTCTTCCTTTTGTCAGGATCCTGAACTCGACCATCTCATGGTCACTGCTGCTCAGGTTGCCACCCACTTCCACTTCCCCTACCAATTCTTCCCTGTTTGTGAGCAGCAGGTCAAGGAGAGCATGGCCCCCAGTTGGTTCCTCCAGCACTTGCCCCAGGAAGTTGTCCCCAACACTCTCCAAAAACTTCCTGGATTTTCTGTGCACAGCTGTGTTCCTCTCCCAGCAGACGTCAGGGTGACTGAAGTCCCCCATGAGAACCAGGGCCTATGATCTGGAAACTTCTGTTAGTTGTCCGAAGAAAGCCTCATTTACCTCCTCCTCTTGGTCTGGTGGTCTATAGCAGATGCCCACCATGATGTCACCCTTGTTGCTCTTGCCTCTAAACTTAACCCAAAGACTCTCAACAGGTTTTTCTCCAGATTCATACTGGAGCTCTGAGCAATCATACTGTACACTTACATACAGTGCAACTCCTCCACCTTTTCTCCCCTGCCTGTCCTTCCGGAACAGTTTATACCCATCCATGATAGTGCTCCAGACATGTGAGTTACCCCACCAAGTCTCTTTTATTCCAATCACATCATAGTTACTTGGCTGTGCCAGGACTTACAGTACTTCCTGCTTGTTTCCCGTTCTTCTTGTGTTAGTGTACAAGCACCTAAGATAACTAGCCGATTGCTCTATTTTCTCAGTATGAATCAGGAGGCCTCTCCTGTTGCACCCTTCTCCTTGTGTTTGCTCCCGGTATCCCACTTCCCCACTTACCTCAGGGCTTAGGTCACCATCCCCCGGAGAATCTAGTTCAAAGCCCTCCTTGCTAGGTTAGCAAGCCTGCCTGTGAAGATGCTCTCCCCTCTCTTTGTTAGGTGGATCCCATTTCTTCCTAGCAATCCTTCTTCCTGGAACAACATCCCATGGTCGAAGAATCCAAAGCCCTTTCTCCGACACCACCTACATAACCACGCATCTACCTCCGCAATTTGATGGTCCTATCTGGGCCTTTTCCTTCAACAGGGAGGATGGACGAGAACATGACTTGCGCCTCAAACTCCTTTATCCTTCTCTCCAGAGCCACGCAGTCTGCATTGACCCACTCAAGGTCATTCTTGGCAGTACCATTGGTGCCCACATGGAGAAGTAGGAAGGGGTAGCAGTCAGAGAGCTTGATCAGTCTCGGCAGACACTCCGTCACATCCTGAATTCTAGCTCCAGGCAAGCAGTATGCTTCTCGAGTCTCTTGGTCTGGACGGCAGATGGATGACTCTGTCTCCCATAGGAGGAAGTCCCCGATCACCACCACCCGTCTCCTCCTCTTGCAAGTGGTGGTCGTGGAACCCATGTCCCTAGGACAATGCATCCCATACCTTCTGGTTGATGGGGTCTCCTTCCGATCCCTTCCCTCAGATAACTCTTCCAAACCATTCTCCACTGTAGTACCTGTGCAGAGAGCCTGAAAATGGTTTATTACCTCGATCTCCATTGGGGATACACGGGTTTTTCTCTTTCTTCTTCTGGAGGTCACATGCTGCCAATTTTCTTCCCCATTCTGCACTGCCCTTTCTGATTCTTCAGCATGCTGTGCCTGCAGTACCAAATGCTGACTTCTATCCAGAAAGTCTTCATTTTCTCTGATGCAACGCAGGGTTAATACTTGGGTCTCTAGACTAGTCCTTTAACCTTCTCTTCCAATATGAAGACCAGCTTGCACTTTATACAGACAAAGTTGCTTCTATCCTCTGGGAGGAAGACAAACATGGCACATCCTGTGCAGGTCACAACAGCTGATCGCTCACTATCCATAATGTCTTCCTTCTTAGAGCCTCCTCAGATGTTGTATTTACTGCTCACGGAAGCCTGAAAGGCAAAAAACTCTGTGGGAACTGCCCCCATACATAGCCAAACTCTATAACTTTGCATACGACGATAGCACTTACAATCCAATGAGATATTAATGTCTAGCAGATCAAGACTTTTAGAATGGCACCTCACAAGGCATACTTGGTACAAAACATATCCTAATTACATGACAGTGGTTAATACTGGAGTGTCAGGGTGTCACAGCGGGGTCCCCCAAGGACCTCTATTGGGACCAGTGTCATTCAATATATTCATAATGATCTGAAAAAAGGGGTAAACAATGAGGTGACAAAGTTTTCAGATGATACAAAACTAGTCAAGGTAATTACGTCCAAAGCAGACTGCGAAGAGTTACAAAGGGATCTCACAAAACTGAGTGACTGGGCAACAAAGAGACAGATGAAATTCAATGTTAAAACACCTCTACCCCGATATAACACGAATTCGGATATAATGTGGTAAAGCAGTGCTCCGGGGGGGCGGGGCTGCGCGCTCCAGCAGATCAAAGCAAGTTCAATATAACACGGTTTCACCTATAACGCGGTAAGATTTTTTGGCTCCCAAGGACAGCGTTATATCGGGGTAGAGGTGTATATGCAAAGCAATGCATATTGAAAACATAATCCCAACTATATGTACAAAAAGACAGTTGCCTTTTCCGTAACTGGTGTTCTTCAAGATGTGTTGCTCATGTCCATTCCACGATAGGTGTGTGTGCTCACCACGTGCACCGGTGCCAGAAGTTTTTCCCTTAGCAGTACCAGTAGGGGAGCACCCCTAGCAACCCCTGGAGTGGCGCCTCCATGGAGTGGTATAAGGGGTGCTGCGTGCTCCCCCCATCCTCAGTTCCTTCTTGCCAGACAACTCCAACAGAGGGAAAGGAGGGCGGGATGTGGAATAGACATGAGCAACACATCTCGAAGAACACCAATTACGGAAAAGGCAACTGTCTTTTCTTCTTCCAGTGATTGCTCATGTGCATTCCACAATAGGTGATTCCAAGCTCTATCTGTTGCAGGTTCTCGGGATGGAGCACTGCCCTGCTGAACCCGGTGTCCTCTCTGGTTTGGGAGACAATTGCATAATGCGAGGTGAACTTGTGAACAGAGGACCATGTGGCAGCCCTACAAATGTCCTGAATGGGGACATGGGCTAAAAAGGCAGCCGACGAGGCTTGCGCCCTAGTCAAGCGTGCCCTCACAATCGACAGCAGAGGGCTACCCGCCATGTCGTAACAGTTACGAATACACGAGGTGATCCAGTTGGAGAGCTGCTGAGTGGAGATTGGCGGGCCCCTCATGCGCTCGGCCAAAGCGATGAACAGCTGCGATGATTTCCTGAACGGCTTTGTACATTCCAGGTAAAAGGACAGAGGCCGTCTCACATCTAGCATGTGGAGGCAGCGCTCCTCACTGGACGCATGGGGTTTGGGACAGAGCACTGGCAGGAAGATGTCCTGGCCCATGTGGTATGTGGAGACCACCTTGGGGAGGAACGAAGGATGTGGTCGGAGCGTGGACCTTATCCTTATGGAACACCGTGTACAGGGGTTCGGAGGTCAGGGCCCTGAGCTCCGAGACCCGTCTAGCGGACATGATCGCCACCAGGAAGGCTACCTTCCATGAGAGGTGCGACCAGGAGCATGTGGCTAGCGGTTCGAACGGGGGACCCGTCAACTGGGCCAGCACCAAGTTCAGGTCCCGCTGCAGGACTGGGGACCCTAACATATGAGAAGAGACAATCCAATCACTTAAGGAATCGGCCAGTCATAGCATGGTAGAATACTGTGGGGCCCTGCACTGGTGGGTGGAAGGCCGATATGGCCGCCAAGTGCACCTTGACAGATGAGGGCGCTAGGCCTTGGGGCCTAAGGTAAAGGAGGTAGTCTAAAACGAGCTGGATCGGAGCAGCCACAGGTGAAACACCCCGATCGGCTGCCCACCGAGGAAAACAAGACCACTTTGCCAGGTAGGCCTGATGCATGGAGGGCCGTCTGCTTTCCAGGAGGACACGCTGGACCCCTTCTGAGCACATCCTCTCTTCCCGACCTAACCATTGAGCAGCCATGCCGTGAGGTGGAGTGTCGCTAGGTTGGGATGGAGACGGCGGCCCTGGTCCTGGGATAGCAGGTCCGGGCGGGATGGCAACGGCCACGGTGGGGCGACTGCCAGGCTTGTGAGAGTCCCATACCAATGTTGCCTGGACCATGCAGGGGCAATCAGGAGGACCCGGGCCCTCCCTGTCTGTTTTTATCTTCTCAAAGACCTTGCTGATCAGCGGGATCGGGGGGAAGGCATAGAGAAGCTGGCCCGACCAGGATAGGAGGAAGGCATCCGAGATGGCGCCCACGCCCAACCCTCTTCCCTCCCAGGAGCAGAAACGAGGACACCAGCAGTTCTGCCGAGTCACGAACAGGTCCCCCTGGGGAGTTCCCCACTCTTGAAAAATCCTGTGCACCACCTCTGGGTGCAGTGACCACTCGTGCTGAGAGAAGTCTCGGCTCAGGCGATCCGCCCGCGAGTTCCGGGCGCCTGGTAAGTGGTGGGGTTGTAGGCAAATGTCGTGGGTTATACAGAAGTCCCACAGCCTGAGGGCTTCCTGGCAGAGGAGCAGGCCATGCCTTGCCTGTTGATGTAAAACATCGAGGCCGTGTTGTCTGGGAGAACCCTGACCACTCTGCCCTCCAGGTGGGAGCGGAAGGCTGCGCATGCCAGCCAGACCACCCTGAGCTCCTTGACATTTATATTAGGGCAAGGTCCTGCGTGGACCACAGACCTTGGATCTGAACATTCCCAACATGGGCTCCCCACCCCAGGTCCGACTCGTCGGACGCCAGCTGCACCAATGGGGGCCTGCCCCTGAACGGGACCCCGTGGAGCATATTCCCGGGAGAGGACCATCATTGTAAAAAGTTGATCACTGGTTCGGGCACAGTGAGGTCTTTGCCCATTGTGTCTCTGGACTGGGAGAACACCAAGGCCAACCAGAGAGGGCGGGGCCTCATCCTGAGTCTGGCATGATGAACCATGTACATGCACGCCGACATGTGACCCAGGAGCTGGAGGCACGCTCTGGCTGTGGTCACGGGGAACCTGTGATTGTGTCGATGAGCCCTTTTAGGGTCTCGAATCTGTCCAGTGGGAGGGAGGCCATGGCCGATGTCACGTCCAGGACTGCCCTGATAAACTCTATGCGCTGCACCGGGATTAACATGGACTTGGCGTCGTTTACCAACAGGCCCAGGGTGGCACACATGGACAGAAGGAGCGCCACGTGGTCCGGGCTACTCCGCTCCCCCTGAGTCAGAGGCCTGGAGGCCGACTGCCCAACGTGGGTCTAGTCTCTCCCCCGATCTTGCTCTGGTGTCTCAGTGGAGAAGACCTCTTCTTAGCCTTTTTGACATGCCCCGCGGACGGGAAGCAGTGCCAATTGGTAGAGGGTGCTGAAGGGTCGCCGGGCACTGACACTGCGGTACTCGGTGCTGACTCGGAGCGGCGCACCGAGTTGGGGTCAACGCCGACTCCATCAGAGTGGCTCGGAGCCAAATGTCCCGCTCCTTCTTGGTCCGAGGCTTGAAAGATCTGTAAATCTTGCAGCGATCACTGAGATGGGTTTCCCCCAGACAGCGTAAACAGTCCACATGCGGATCACTCACTGGCATCGGCTGCCTGCAAGTGTTGCACGACTTAAAGCCTGGGGCACGGGGCATGCTCCGACTCAGGCACACTAAACTAAAGTAATCTAAACTACTTTAACTACAGGTACTACTAACTATGAACGAACAAGAGTTCAAGAGGAAAGCTGCAGCCAAGCTGAAGCAGAGCAGTTCTGATGCACCTTTGCTGGCGACAAGAAGGAAATGAGGGTGGGGGGAGCACGCAGCGCCCCTTATACCATGCCAAGGAGGCGCCACTCCAGGGGTTGCTAGGGGCGCTCCCCTATTGGTACTGCTAGGGGAAAAACTTCCGGCACCGGTGCACATGGCAAGCACGCACACCTATTGTGGAATGCACATGAGCAATCACTCGAAGAAGAAATGAAGGTGTCTAAATTAGTGGTTACCACTCAAGAAAGAGATCTTGGTGTCATTGTGAATAGTTCTTGGAGAACATCTGGTCAATGTGCAGCGGCAGTCTAAAAAGCTAACAGAATGTTAGGAACCATTAGCAAAAGGATAGATAATAAGACAGAAACTATCATCATGCCTCTATATACATCCATGGTATGTCCACACCTTGAATACTGCATGCAGTTCTGGATGCCACATCTCAAAATAGACAGAACTGGAAAAAGTACAGAGAAGGGCAACAAAAATGATTTGGGGTATGGAACAGCTTCCGTATGAAGAGAGATTAAAATGACTGGAACTGTTCATCTTAGAAAAGAGACAACTAAGGGGGATATGATAGAGGACTATAAAATAATCAATGGTGTGGAGAAAGTGAATAACACAAGAACCAGGGGTCACCCAAAGAAATTAATGGGCAGCAGGTTTAAAACAAACAAAAGGAAGTTCTTCTTCACACAACGCACAGTCAACCTGTGGCACTCATTGCATTGGAGCATTGTGAAGGTTAAAAGAATAACTGGGTTCAAAAAAGAATTAGATAAATTCATGGAGGGTAAATCCATCAATCGCTATTAGCCAAGATGGTCAGGGACAGAATCCCATGCTCTGGGTGTCCCTAAACCTCTGACTGCTAGAAGGTGGGATTGGATGATAGGGGATGAATCACTCAATAAATGGCCCTGTTCTGTTCATTCACTCTGAAGCATCTGGCACTGACCATTGTCAGAAGACAGGATACTGGGCTAGATGGACCATTGGGCTGACCCAGTATGGCCATTCTTATGCTCTTTCTATCAGCTAGAAAATGTCTCTCTTTCTCTTTTATAACATGTGGGCAGTTTTTTGCTGTATGACCTTATTGAAATGTCAAGGGCCTGCGCCCTCAGTTGAATTTAATATTGCACTATTGGTGTGTCACTGTTCATACACAAACTTAAATCAAAAGATTTATTAAAGAAAGCTAGAAACGTATAGATTTTCTTTTTAGCATTGTAGTTTGGGTATTCTTTCTGAACACAAACCAAACTTCACAGACCTGTCTTTAACTGGGCTTCTCTTGTGCTCTTTGCAATTTTGCAGGCCCAATTCATGTCACTTAGGGATAGGATTCCAGAAGTGCTCACCATTGGCCTACCGCTGCTCCCATTAAATTCAGTGGGAGTTTTACCATTAACTTCAACGTGAGCAAAAGTAGGACAATTCTGAGTACTTCTAAAAATCCCACCCTAAATGTCCACCTATCTGATTGCACCTGCAAAACAGGTACTTAGGCACCCAAGTAAGCCTACAAAATGGGAGGTACAAAAAAGGAGCCAGATTTAAAAGTCTGGCCACACAGGGTTACAGTTCTTTCCCATGGCATGTGCCTTAATCTTGCAAGACCTTGGGTGATGCACAGCAGAGCATACAAGTGCTTTACAATTTAACTTTAAGTAAGCCTCACAACACCCCAGTGAGCAAATTGTGGTAGCTGTTGCAGCAGCAGCTATAGGCGCTGACTTTTAGTTTTCCCCAGGTGTGCTCCACCTCCAGTCCACCCTGAGGCCACGCCTCCACTCCGCTCCTTCCCCCAAGGCCCCGCCCTCACCCACCTCTTCCTTCCCCCGCTCCTTCTCTGCCCCCTCCCCAAGGCCCCACTGTCCTCTGCCCTCTCCCCCGCTCCTCCCTGAGCCACCAAACAGGTGTTTGGCAGCAGCGCTGAACAGCTGTGGCTAGTGGGTGCTACGCACCCACTATTTTTTTCCATGAGTGCTCCATTCACGGAGCACCTACGGAGTCAGTGCCTATGGGAACAGCAGCCAAATTTTACCGCTGGGGAAAATAAGGCATAGAGATACTATGGCTCAGATCCAGGAAGGCATTTTGGCACCTAACACCCATTGATTTCAGTGGAAGTTTGGAGCCCAAATACCTTCAAGGATCTGGGCCTGTGTGGCTTGTCCAAGGTATCACAGTGGGTCAGTGCTGCTGTAACTACTAACCCCCATTGCGATTCCCCTTGAAACTGGGCCTGTTGCTTTAAGCACTGGAATTTATCTTGGAGGAGATAATCAGAGACCAGTGGAGGGTTCATGACACCTCTCCATCTGGAAGTAACTTTTCAAGCCTGTGCATGCCAACTGTGAATGAGTTCCTCTTTGCATTCCATTCCCTGGCAGTATAATGCATTAGGAATCTTTTTTTGCTAATGGAGTTTCAGGCACACCAGTTGAAAGCCAACAGCCTTTAACACTTCACTGGGAGTGAGACCAAATAGAGATTAAGTTATTGGAAATATTAGTAGCAATAGTATGTGTGGCTGCTGGAAAATGAAATGAAAATGTGTTTGCTGTTACCTGATATAATACACAACATGCTAGTTACTGTCAGTTATGACAGAACTGTAAAGTAAGTTCTGCCAGGCTAGGATAGCATCAAAATGCATTTACAAGTGTTGTTTTGTGAGTTGATCCGTTTGCCTCAATGAAATAATTACAGGCTGTGTATTTCTATGGTTATCTATGTATCACTTCGCTAACCCCGTTTCGGTCCGTGGATAAGATGCATGAAGTGTGCAGAGTGGAGAAATACAATTATCTAGCAAGTGACAACAGGTCTATTCCATTGTTACCATTGCTGAAGTGCTGCCTTTTTAATGACACTCTAATGCAAAGCTTTTCAGGCTGATTGCAGAGTCCCTTTGCTGGCTCGGCTTAGAACTGTTTATTAGCAAAGCCACAGAAATTCCTTTGGGATGCCATATATCAGACTGAACTGACCTGACAAGCTGGCATAGAATGAAGAATAAAATGTTAAGCACACCGTCTGAGTCCTGATTCTGATTTCACTGTCTGCACTGTACATTTGGAGACATTCTAATGACATCAAAGGAATTATCTCGGATTTACCCCAGGGCGAATGAGATAAGAACCTAACTTATAGTGTGTACCCTGAACTCCTTGAAGATAGGGTGAAGGAAGGGATGGCTCTGCCAATGCTCTCTCAAAGTCCAATTTAGGGTGATACACTCTATAAACCCATTGCCTAGCATTCAAGAGTTAACTAGTAAAGTGCATATGTGGGTGCATGGAACGAAACCTATTTCCATGGACCTCTGAGATGAAACTCCCAAATTGCACCCAAACAACACACAGCCAAACTGTAGAACTTTTTGCCAGAGGATGTTGTGAAGGCCAAGACTAGAACAGGGTTCAAAAAAGAACTAGATAAATTCATGGAGGATAGGTCCATCAATGGTTATTAGACAGGAAGGGCAGAGATGCAAAACCATGTTTGAGTGTTGCTAGCCTCTGTTTGCCAGAAGCTGGGAATGGGCCACGGAGATAGATCACTTGATGATTGCCTGTTCTGTTCATTCCTTCTGAAATACCTGGCACTGGCCACTGTCGGAAGACAGGATAGTGGGTTAGATGGACCTTTGGTCTGACTCAGTATGGCCGTTCTTATGTAGATTCAGTACAGTGAATGAAACATGGATTTTCATTGCCATAAATGCACGTATCAGAGTTAGCTGAGCTGAACTTTCAGTACTTTGTGACAAGTAATTAAAATTTGCAAACATAACTAGCAATTACAATGAACTATTTGTTTTGTAAAGCTTAGTTTTTATTAAGTAAGCTATTATCAGCTTCCTGGCACCTTTTAGGGTTTTGTCTGTCAACAGCGTGCTGGAAATATTAACATAATCTACACTATGTAAGAACTGTCAGGAAGGCACAGATGTGATCAGTCACAGAGGCTGTCAGACACATGTTAAACTCAAAGTGAAACTGCCAAAGCATCTGGAGTAGTACTATGAAACCTGACACAGCAGAGAATATCAACCACAAGAGTTATAATTAACTATTTGGCTGATCCTGAGTTCCCTACATACTCAAACATCCCATTATAATCAACAGGAATTTGGGGTGTGCACAAAATACAAGATGAGGCCCTACCTTTATAAATCTCTGCTCACATGAGCAGAGGTTGCAAGTGCTTTGGAGGTTACGATTAAAATTCAAAATGATCTGGACAAACTGGAGAAATGGTCTAAAGCAAATAGAATGAAATTCAATAAGGACAAATGGAATGTACTCCTCTTAGGAAGGAATAATCAGCTGCACACATACAAAATGGGAAATGACTGCCTTGGAAGGAGTACTGCAAAAGGCATCTGAGGGTCATAGTGGATCACAAGTTAAATACGAGTCAACAGAGTAACACTGTTGAAAAAAAAAAAAAAAAAAAAAGGCAAACATCATTCTGGGATGTATTAGCAGGAAGCAAGACACAAGAAGTAATTCTTCCGCTCTACTCTGTGCTGAGTAGCCCTCAGCTAGAGTATTGTGCCCAGTTCTGGACACCACATTTCAGGAAGGATGTGGACAAATTGGAGAAAGTCCAGAGAAGAGCAGCAAAGATGATTAAAGGTCTAGAAAACATGACCTACGAAGGAAGATTGAAAAAATTGGATTTGTTTAGACTGGAGAAAACTGAGAGGGGACATAATAACAGCTTTCAAATACATAAAAGGTTGTTACGGAGAAGGGAGAAAAATTGTTCTTCTTAACCTCTGAGGATAGGACAAGAAGGAATGGGCTTATATTGCAGCAAGGGAGGTTTAGGTCGGACATTAGGAAAAGCTTCTAACTGCCCGAGTGGTTAAGCACTGGAATAAATTGCCTAGGGAGATTGTGGAATCTTCATCATTGGAGATTTTTAAGAGCAGGTTAGACAAACACCTGTCAGGGATGGTCTAGATAATACTTAGTCCTGCCACGAGTGCAGGGGACCAGACTAGAAGACCCCTCAAGGTCCCTTCCAGTCCAACAATTCTATGATTCTCTCTCCAGCATCTAGTCCAAAGTATTACAAACTATTCCCCTAATCTCACACAGACATAATTTGGTATATTGTTAAATGATTAGGAGTCCAATAGAGACAAATGAGAATGTACAGAGGGTCTGAGGAAGGTTGACGTACTAACCGTAGGTTGTTCTTTGCAGAGTAGCTTTCAGAAGGCCCCTCCATGTGTGCACTCAAGTTTGTACCCCAGGCTGTAAAGGGGTTAGAACTTTTTTTTAAAAGGTTAGAAAAGTGGCTAACAACATTGGCAAAACTATTTAGTTTTGCTATAACCGTGTTCTCAGAAATGGCTGAATGTTGAAACTTTAAACATAATAATACATAAAATTAAAACTCATTACCAGGGCCGGCTCCAAGTTTTTTGCCGCCCCAAGCAAAAAAATTTTCCCGTGTCCCCCCGGCCCCGCCCCAACTCCGCCCCTTCCCTGCCCCATTCCAATCCCTTCCCCAAATCCCTGGCCCCTCTTCCTCCCCCGGGCACGCCGCATTTCCCCTCCTACCCCTCCCTCCCAGGCTTGCCTTTGCCTGGGAGGGACGGAGGGAGGGGGAAGAAGCGGAGCGGCGGCGCGCTCGGGGGAGGAGGTGGAGGTGAGCTGGGGGGGAGCGGTTCCTCTGCCCCCCCCAGGGTTACTTCCTGCGGCCCTCCCCGCGCCCCCCACTGCTGCAGCTCACCTCCGCTCCGCCTGCTCCCCTGAGTGCACCGCCGCCGCTCCGCTTCTCCCCCCTCCCTCCCAGGCTTGCTGCAAAACAGCTGATTCGCGCGACAAGCCTGAGAGGGAGGGGGGAGAAGCAGAGTGGCGGCACGCTCGGGGGAACAGGCGGTAGTGGAGCGGAGGTGAGCTGGGGGGGGCGGTTCCTCTGCCCCCCCCCCCGGGTTACTTCCTGCGGCCCTCCCCACGCTCCCACTGCCGCAGCTCACCTCCGCTCAGGGTCGGCTCCCGGCTTTTTGCGCCCCAAGTTAAAAAAAAAAAAGGAGCCGGAGTGCTGCCCCTTGCAAAGTGCCGCCCCAAGCACATGCTTGGAGTGCTAGTGCCTAGAGGCGGCCCTGCTCATTACCATAGTACCTGAGCGCCTCACAGGCTTAATGCATTTATCCTCACAACACCAGTGATGTAGGTACTCTATAGCATTTTACACATGGGCACCAGTGCACAGAGAGGCTAAGTGACTTGCCCAAGTTCACACAGGAAGTCTGCAGTAGAGCAGCGAATTGGCTCTGGGTCTCCTGTGTCTCAGGACAGCACTGTAACCACTGGACCATCCATCATCTCATTTTAGTACCTTCAGAATTAAATATCAATAAATGTACACACAATTAACTGGTCCATTTAACTCTGGTAATTGAAAATAAAAGAAGCAAACATCATGCTGTGGTTCATCTTATGATTATTATTGAATAGTTTTGTTTTCTATTCTCGTCTCCACCCCAAACATCCTTTAGATATTTCATTTGTTTCCTTGTCTAAGGTACCATGTGTGCTATTGATCTAAACCTCATTCTTAGGTGATCTTTCCAGGTCAGGACTATGGTTACTGACAAAAGAGCATGGGAAAGTTCACTCATCCTCTGACTAAAATGTATAACTTCCATAGACAGAGTGCTGGCTCCAGATGGCCATAAACAGGTACTATTTATCCACCCCACAATTCAAATGAACTCTTATGAATGGAAAACCTGTCTTATGAAAGGAGACTCAAAGAGCTCGTCTTGTTTAGCCTAACCAAAAGAAGGCTGAGGGGAGATATGATTGCTCTCTATAAATATATCAGAGGGATAAAATACCAGGGAGGGAGAGGAACTATTTAAGCTCAGTACCAATGTGGACACAAGAACAAATGGCTATAAACTGGCCATCAGGAAGTTTAGACATGAAATTAGATGAAGATTTCTAACCATCAGAGGAGTGAAGTTCTGGAACAGCCTTCCAAGGGGAGCAGTGGGGACAAAAGACATATCTGGCTTCAAGACTAAGCGTGATAAGTTTATGGAGGGGATGGCATGATGGGATAGCCTAATTTTGGCAATTAATTGATCTTTGACTAATAGCGGTAAATATGCCCAATGGCCTGTGATGGGACGTTAGATGGGGTGGGATCTGAGTTACCCAGGAAAGAATTCTCTGTAGTGTCTGGCTGCTGAGTCTTGCCCACATGCTCAGGGTTTAGCTGATTGCCATATTTGGGGTCGGGAAGGAATTTTCCTCCAGGGCAGACTGGCAGAGGCCCTGGGGGGGTTTCGCCTTCCTCTGCAGCATGGGGCACAGGTCACTTGCTGGAGGATTCTCTGCACCTTGAAGTCTTTAAACCATGATTTGAGGACTTCAATAGCTCAGACATAGGTTAGGGTTTATTACAGGAGTGGGTGAGATTCTGTGGCCTGCACTGTGCAGGAGGTCAGACTAGACGATCATGATGGTCCCTTTTGACCTTAAAGTCTATGACTTTAACTCATCTGCCTACGTTTAAAAATACTGATATTGCAGCAGAAACTAATTATTTGAAACACCTAACTGTTGTAATTACCAAGCTGTAGCTGGTGACTGGATAATAATGTTCAGCACTTTATATTATTAATGCTATATAGGTACGAACAAATTCATCATCATAATGCCCCTGTGGAGGTAAATATAGTCCACCAGTTCATACTGTATTTATCTCCATCAGTATTATTCCCAGTTTACAGATGGGTAAAACAGACACAGATTAAGTGGGGAAAAAAACCACAGTCAGCACTTGGGAATTCCTGGCTCCCAGCCCCATGCTCAATCCACTATCTCATGCTGCCTCTCGCATATATGGACCAGGCAGTGACTATAAATTCATTCGCTGCATAGTTAATACTCAGCAAATGTGTTGCTAGTACAATGGTATTTAACATGGAATGATGCCTCATCTTTCCTCTATCTCCTTTTCTATCTGCATGGCAAACTCGACTAGACTTTCTGGCTATAATTTCTGACCCTTCTTCTCAATCCTCTTCCCCTCATATCTAAATTTTCCATTAAATTCTATCAGTTTGCTTGCTTTAATATAACATACATCTGCCCTTTCATCATTGTCCTTACTGCTACAATCCTTGATTCCTCTCCAAAGCTTGTCTCTGGCCTCACCGGCTCTTGCATTGTTCCCTGTGTCCCAAAGCCATCTTCCTCTCTTTGCCAGGCACATCAAACCCCCACCTTAAATCCTTTCACTGGTTACTTCTTACCACACCAGATTCAGTCTCCTCATCCTAACCTGAGTGAGAGGAAGAGAGAGATTGATAGTTATTGTGTGTGGGCAAGACAAGCAAAGCAAAGTTTAAAAAACCCTCATCTATATGATTCTGAGCCAATCATTTCCTCTGAATCAGCAGTGTTCATCTTGAGAAGACCTCCAGGGAGCCCAACATGAAAAAAGCAACCATCCAGCATTCTCCACAGCACCAAAGAGGCATGATGGGCTGTCCTGGATGCCCCAGGCATGGTTGGTCTTGATGCAATGAACCATGCCACACCTGAAGCTGTTCAGCTGGCTCTAGAGGCAGTGTGGGAGCCCAACACCAGGTAGCCAGTCATCCGGCCTAATGCTGATGTAGGAGTTTTTGGTAGTGGCAGAGACTGTCTCCCATTCTGTTGGCCATAGTGAGCTGATGATGTTATCAGCTGGATGGAAAGTGTGCAGCACTGTCCAGATAGGATTTCTGCTAAGCAGTTCATGGCAGGGTACATCCCATATCTCTCTGAAAAGCAGCAAGTACCTTGCTGTACCTTGGTGATCAGTTTGTTGGCTGCATTCCAACAGTGGATATTAGGTGGAGACATATTGTCAAGCACTGAAAACCACACATGTTTTGTTGGCTTCAGTGTGCCTCTGATCATTCTCATGGTATGATTCAACTGTGCATCTACTAGTTTAGTATGGGCAGAGTTGAACCAAACTGGAGCACAATATTTGCCAACTGAGTAGCAGAGAGCAAACCCCAAACTACTCAGTGTTTGCACATTGGCTCCCCAGGTAACCCCTACTACCTAGTTCAGGAGACAGTTTCTGCTCTTGTTCTTTTGAGCTCTTTCAGTGAGATGGTATTTGTATGGGAGTGTGCCATCTCCGGTGACCCCTAGATACACTGGCTTTGAATCATTTACTGATCATTCAAAAAGATGTTAACAGGGCCACCCAGAGGATTCAGGGGGCCTTGGGCGGCGGGGGTCCTTCTGCTCCGGGTCTTCGGGGCACTTCGGTGGCGGATCCCGGAGCGAGTGAAGGACCCGCTGCCGAATTGCCACCGAAGATCCGGAGCGGAAGGAGCCCTTGCCACCGAATTGCCGCCAAAGACTCAGAGCTGAAGGAGCCCTCGCCACCGAATTGCCACCGAAGACCCGGAGTGGAAGAAGCTCCGGGTCTTCGGCAGTGGGTCCTTCACTCGCTCCGGGTGTGTTCGGCAGCACTGAAGGACTTGCCACCGAAGACCCACCGAAAACTCTCGTGGGGGCCGCTAAAAATTCTTGTGGGGGGCCTCTGCGGGGCCCGGGTCAAATTGCCCCACTTGCCCCCCCCCTCTGGGAGGCCCTGGCTGTTAAGCTGAAGTTGACTCTGAGTGTAGTGGAAGTGGAAGCATGTTGACACAATCTTTGACGTACTTGGTTTCTGTCTCCATTTTTTGCAATAGTCACGAAAGGCAGCCAGATCACTGTTCAAGTTTTCTTCAATCTTTTGGAAGTCATAGTGCCTTGAAGTCGAATGGATATCATTGGTGTACATGAACCCCCTTGGAGATGACATTCAATAGAATACATTAAATAAAGTTGGTGCAGCACCAAACCCTGTGAGAGTCCATTCTTCTGCAGTCTCCAAGTGCTAATTTTGTAGCCCAGAGCCAATGGAAAATGTTTTCTTAGAGCATCAGCTCAGTTGCCATGACAACCCATCTAGGAAGAACTCCTGAATCTTATACAGCAGACCAACATGTGCCAAATAGACAGAGCTGTAAGATCAAAAAAGAGCTCCAGTTTTCTTCTTCTTTTGAAATCCATCCTGAATGTATGTAGTAAGTGCTAACACTTGGCCATGGGTTCTTCAATCTGGTTGGAAGCCTGCCTGATTATCACTCAAAAATTGTTCTGTCATGGGCATAAAGGAATTTGTAGCTACAACTCAGAAGTGATACTGCGTGATTACTGGCTGCTAAAGAGTGGTCTTTACCTAGGTTTGGTAAAACTATCACCTTAGTTTTCCATCATATCTTGTGTATCATGGTCTCCTGTATGATGTGGGACATGAAGCTAGGCAACCGGTGTTGGCTTTTCTTCCCAAGATGTTTTAGTAGTTTTGGTGAGGCAGTGTCAAAGCCTCCGGCTTCCCTCGTTCTCAGTGACTTTTCTATTTCTTCCCTAGAGAATGATTGGAAATATTCATCTTGGTCAAGCTGTGGAGATTGCTTGTATTGACCCCGCTCTTTTGTGATTGACACCAGGAAAATTTTGGTTTTGTCTACTTTAGCAATGTTGGTGGGGTATGTGGTGCCATTGTTTGGAGAGACTTTCTATTGCCATGTGTCTGTTGGGCTTTGTGTTGCACCAGACTTCCTGATGATTGTCCATGCTCTCCTGCTAGATCTTGACATGTGCATTTCTGATATTGCTTTTTTCCAGCATGTTCTTTGGACTAGATTCAGACTCTAGGAGATGATTAGCTATTTCTGACTCACTGGATTTTTATGCTATTTAAGGAGCTTTGCACATTCTTTGTCCAGACGTGGTATATAGGGTTATTTTTGCCAGCTATGTGGGATGGACTTGGAGGAAGCCTTAAAGATTGCTTTGGTAAATCTTGAATATGCTTGATATATTGAGATGTTACTTGGGACACATACAGTACATTGGTCAATGAGCTTAGTGTAATTGTCCCAGTCTGTTTTTCTGTAGATCCAATGTAGCTTTGGGCTAGAGGTCATGATAGGCATGGTAACCCCTATTTGGAGGAGGATGGGGTGTTGCTGACTTTGGGGGGAAATTCCAAGGACCCTGCAGTTGGCTGGCAGAAGGTGGCCTCCAGCAGAAGTGACCCAACTGAGATCAGGGAAGGTAGCCCTGTTTCTAATATGCAGTGTGAAGAGTTGCTGGTTCCTTAGGGTCAGTGTAGTTCCTTGAGAGAGGCCCAGTTTGCAAGGTCTATCCTACTTTGATCAGATTCTTTATAGCCCCAGGTACTATGGTGGTTATTGGATATTCCATCATAGATGGCAGGATGCGGGAGTGATTGTAGTTGATTCAAAGGCTTGTAGAAATTTACCACTTTAAATTGACTGATCCATATAATGTCACAGTCATCACATGTAGATGGTAGATTCTCCACATCGGCTAAGTTACATGAGTGTCTCAGCCATATTTTTCATGCAAACTGTAGTTTATGAGGTCAAAACCAGAGATTATGAACCACCTGGCAATAAGGGAATTAACATGGATTACCTGAAGGCAGATGACATCAGCATTGTGATGTCAGGTGATGTTTTCAGGACCAGAGAGCTTTGTGCCCAATAGGGCCTTGACATTCAGTTGTAGAACCTTGAGGGAAATGCCAACATTTATAGCATTTCCTTGTCCGTGTTCCCAGTAACTGGGATCCAGTAGCTTTGGTTTGCTGCTTTGGTTCCCCTGAAGCAGGCCTGCACAACATGCGGCCCGCGGGGGCTCACTGTGCGGCCCGCGGGGGCAGGGCCGGCTCTAGGCACCAGCAAAACAAGCTGGTGCTTGGGGCCGCACATTTTTAGGGGCGGCACGGTCGGCGCCAGAATGCCGCCCCTAAAAATGTGCCCCCGCCGCCCTAGCTCACCTCCGCTGCTGCTGCTGCTGCTGCCGCTCGCGCACCGCTGCTCCCCCTCCCTCCCAGGCTCTCAAGCCTGGGAGGGAGGGGGAGCAGCGGCGCGCGAATCAGCTGTTTCGCGCGCCGCGGCCGCTCGGGGTCTCCTCCTCCCTCCCAGGCTCTCAAACCTGGGAGGGAGGGGGACACTCCGAGTGGCAGCAGCGAGGGCGCCGCTTCTCCCCCTCCCTCCCAGGCTTGAGAGCCTGGGGGGAGGAGGCAGGGAAGGGGCGGAGTTGAGACGGGGCCGGGGGTGGGGTAATTAAAAAACGGGGGGGGGGGGGGGGCGGCCAAAATTGTTTTTGCTTTGGGCGGCAAAAATCCTAGAGCTGGCCCTGCGCGGGGGGATTCCAAACCCCACGCACACAAAGTCCCGAGGCTGGCATGGCGGTGCTTCCTGAGGCAGCTCCTGGTGGCGTGCCTACCCGCCGACAGGAGCCAGCAATGCGGGTGGCTGAGTCCAGCCCAATCAGAGCTGCGGGGGCGGGGCTTTCAGGCGCCCCCCACCCCCACCCAACGCCGGCGCAAGGATATTTTTGCGCCCTTGCGCGCCACCGGCCCCCCCGCCCCAAGCGGGACACGGGGATGGAGCCCTCGCGCGCCACCACGCCTCCACACACACCCCCCCCCCGCCCCAAGCGGGACACGGGGATGGAGCCCTCGCGCGCCTCCACCCCCCCCCCCCCCGCCCCAAGCGGGACACGGGGATGGAGCCCTCGCACGCCGCCGCGCCTCCACCCCCCCCCCGCCCCAAGCGGGACACGGGGATGGAGCCCTCGCACGCCGCCGCGCCTCCACACCCACCCGCGTCAAGCGGGACACAGGGATGGAGCCCTCGCGCGCCACCGCGCGTCCAACCCCCCTCCCCAAGCGGGACACAGGGATGGAGCCCTCGCGCGCTGCCAGCCCCCCCCCCCCCCCCCCCCCCCCCGGCCCCAAGCGGGACACGGAGCCCTCGCGCGCCGCTGCCCCTCCCCACTGCCCCAAGCGGGACAGGGGCATGGAGCCCTTCCCCCCCCCCCCCAGCAGGGCACGGGGCTCAGCCACTGCCCCCGTCCTGAGCGCTTTTTGGCCCACCACCCCCCCCCGGACTCCTGCCCCATCCAACCCCCCGCGTTCCTTGATGCCCCCCCCCGGGACCCCTGCCCCATCCACCCCCTTCCCTGTCCCCTGACTGCCCTCCGCCGCCCCATCCAACTCCTCTCCTGATTCCCTATCCAACCACCCCTTCTCCCTGTCCCCTGACCACCCTTGGAACCCCTGCCCCTGACTGCCTCCCACCGCCCCATCCAACCCCTGCTCCTTCCTGACTGCCCACCGGGACCCTTGCCCCCATTCAATGCCCCTGTTCCCTGTCATCTGACCGCCCCGACCCCTATCCACCCCCCCCCACCCCCCTGAACTCCCCATCCCTCTATCCAACACCCCCTCCCTGCTCCCTTACCGCGCTGCCTAGAGGTGGCTGGCGGCGCTACAGCCGCACCGCTCGGCTGGAGCCGGGCCATGCCGCCATCGTGCAGTGCCTGGAGCACCGGGTCAGGCTGAGCTTGCAGCCCCCCCGCTTCCCGCGAATCAGCTGTTCGCGCAGGAAGCCTGGGAGGGCTGAGAAGCAAGCGGCGGCTTTGTGCTAAGGCCCAGGGAGGCGGAGCAGAGGTGAGCTGGGGCGGGGAGCGGTTCCCCTCTGCGCCCCTCCCCCTGGGTTACCTGCTGTGGCGCGGGCGGCTCCCCCCACCCCAGCTCACCTCCGCTCCGTCTCCGCCTCCCTGGGCTTGAGCGCGAAGCCACCGCTTGCTTCTCTGCCCTCCCAGGCTTCCCGCGCGAACAGCTGATTCACGGGAAGCAGGGGGGGAGGGGGAGAAGCGGGGCAGAGTGTTCAGAGGCGGAGGCGAGCTGGGGCCGGGGAGCAGGGCGGAGAGCTGGAGCACCCATGGGGTCGGCTCCTAAGGCGCCACTTTTGGATAATGTGCTCAGGGGGAGCAGCCGCTCCCTCTGCTCCCCCCCAGCTACGGTCCTGGTCACTTCAACTTACCGGTTGTTAAATTTAGAAGCCCTTTTAGAACCGGTTGTCCCACGCAGGACAACTGGTTCTAAAAGGGCTTCTAAATTTAACAACTGGTTCCCGCGAACCGGTGCGAACCGGCTCCCGCTCACCACTGGAGACTCCCCTTGCCGCTCTCACCCTAGGAGCCAGAGACCTCCCAGCAGAGCTGGTGAGTGCGGCCAGGGAAGGGGGAAGGGTGTGGTGGAGTGAGTGTCTGGGAGATGTGCGGGGGGTGCTGGGCTGTGAGGGTGTGGAGGGCGCTGGGCAGTGGGGGAGGTTTGTGTGTTTTGGGGTGCTAGGCAGTGGGGGCCTGTTGGGGGGTGCTGGGCAGTGAGGGAGATATGTGTGTGTCAGGGCACTGGGGGTCTGTGTGGGGCATTGTTTAGTTGTGGTGGTGGGGCTGTGAGGAAGGGCACTGGGAGGGAGGGAGGAGAAATCTGTGTGTATTGGGAAACTAGCGAGTGGGGGGTTCTATGTGGGGTACTGATGTGTATTAAGAGTTACTAGCTGGATTGAGGACTGATAGATCTGGACAGAGTTTATATTGAATGGGCAAATGAAAAAGATCGCAGGGAAAAACAGTAAGGTTAGTTTAGCCATCTTTGACATTTCGACCAATAAGGAAATTAAAATGCATTTGTAATTACATATCTTATTCTTGGCTGATAATCATTTATTGATATTTTTTAGGAAAATTTTCAATTTAAAACACAAACTTTTGTTTTTCTTTTTTTTACTTATGATGTCTATCTGAAAACCCATATAATTTGACACAAATTGCAAATTAAAACTTTTTAAATGTATAAGCATTTTACTCACTTGGGCGCATTTGCCTCATGGCACACAAATTTGAACTCTGCTTCAAAAATTTGCACAGAAGAAATTTTTCTTTTACCTTAATTATACTATCTTAGGAGCCCGCTATAACATAGTACCAAGGTTCAATACAAAGTCATATAAAAGTTATACAAAAATGCATAATGCAGAGATTTATTTACAACTGCATTGATTGACTGCTGTGTGCAGTAATATAGTGACCCCTGGACCTACAGGCTTCCACACACCGTCAGTGCCTTGCTAGTGTGCCATGCGCCGTGAGATATCTCTTCTCTTTGTGTGTGACTGTGAGTGTTTCCCTTGTGTGTGAATTTATTCAACAAAATCTTGAGCTTCATAATGGATACCATGAGTGAAAAGAAAAAGAGAAAAATAGAATCAGAGCACAGAGTTTTCAACACTGAATGGACGAATAAATACTTATATACTATTTCCAAAGACAAAATACTGTGCCTCGTGTGTCGCGAAACGTTAGCCGTTCCGAAAGAATACAACCTTCGGTGGCACTTTGAAACTAAGCATCCCAATCTCGCCAAATTGAGCCCAAATGAAAAAATAATTAAAGCAGCCAGTTTAGCGAAAAACCTTAGTAGAGAACAGCAAATTTTCAAGAAAGTGAGCACTGAGAACGATACAGTTACTAAAGTAAGCTTTAAAATTTCTAAGGAAATTGCTGCTGCTGGGAAATGCTTGACAGAAGGCGAGTTATTACAAAAGTGTATGTTGATTGCTGTATCTGAGTTATGTCCAGAAAAGAGGGGAATATTTGAGAATGTCAGTCTATCACGCATGACTGTACGGAGAAGAATAGCTGACATTTCTACCAATTTAAGTGATCAGTTAAAGCAGAGAGTCAGTGAATTCTGCTTTTACTCCCTAGCTATGGATGAAAGCACCGATTTAAAAGACACCGCCCAACTTCTTATTTTTATTAGAGGTATTGATAAAAACTTTGAAATTACTGAAGAACTTGCTGGCATGTGCTCCATGACGGGTCGCACAACCGGAAAAGAAATCTCCAGTGAAGTGATAAAGTGCACGAATGATAAGTCGGGATTAGATTTCACAAACTTGGTGGCCATTTGTACTGATGGTGCTCCAGCTATGTGGCAAAAAAATGTTGGAGCAGTTACTCTTCTTCAAGAATTTATCGGGAGAGAAATAACCAAACATCACTGCATTATGCATCAGCAGGTTTTGTGTAGCAAAGTCTTAAAATTTGAGCATGTAATGTCAGTGGTAGTTTCCATTGTAAACTACATCCGTTCTAGAGGACTAAAACATAGGACATTTCGAGCCTTTCTTGAAAGGGTAGACACCGAGTGCAATGACTTAATCTACCATACAGAAGTGAGGTGGTTGAGTCGAGGAAGAGTGCTCCAGCGTTTTGTTGCTTTGAAAGAGGAGGTAGCAAAATTCCTAGAAAATGGGCCAATAAAATTCCCAGAGCTTGAAAATGAGTCCTGGAATCAAGATCTCTTTTTCTTTTGTGATATTACAGCACACCTGAATGATCTCAACATTCAACTTCAGGGAAAAAATCAACTTATATTTCAAATGTGTGCAGCAGTGAAAGCTTTCAAAATGAAATTGAAACTTTTCAGAAGTCAGCTGTCAAAAGGTGAAATGTGTCACTTTCCCACTTGTGCACAGCGTATCCCTCAGCACAAACACGCCGAGTTAGGAGAAAAATACGCAAAGCACATCATTCTTTTGATTGAAGAATTTGACAGAAGACTTACTTTGTCTAAAGAAGAAGACGTCCAGTTGAAGCTGATTGAAGATCCCTTTTCTGTGGATCCAGAGGAAGTGCCACTAGATTTGCAGTTGGAGGTTATTGAACTTCAGTGTTCAGCAGTTTACCGAAATAAGCACAGAGAAAGCAGCTTGCGGGACTTCTACAAAAGTCTGGACAATGAAGTTGCACTGAAAACGTTCAGCATTTTTGGACGCACTTACATATGTGAACAAACATTTTCCATCATGAACATGAATAAAAACAAGCAACGTTCTTCTCTGACTGACGACCATTTGGAAGACATTATGAAAATATCCACTTCAAATATGACCCCCAAATACGACAAGCTTGTTGCCGAAAAGAGATGTAATATTTCTCATTAAATTCACAAGGTAATTATGAAAAGTACAAATGTTTTCTTTCAACGGAACAGATGTTTTTAATTTTTCCATGATTAATAAAAAATATTAAAATAATTTTAAAAATTGTTTGATTTAATTGAAAAATTCTTAATAAAGTATCACACACCCTCCCCCCCAAACCTTAGCTGTTTCGGCGGGGCGGTGCTGGGGAAGGAGGGTTTGTTTCCGCGGGGCTGGGCGGTGCTGGGGGGGGGCGGGTGTTTCCGCGGGGCCGGGGGGTTTCGGCCCTCAGCTGTTTTCTTTGGAGTAATATGGCCCTCGCCGCTTTACGAGTTGTGCAGGCCTGCCCTGAAGGGTAATTAAAAAGTACATGACAAGAATGTAGCTGTATTGTACCCACCCTCACCTATGAAATTTTATATATTTCCCATACCTATATTTCTGCTCCAACATCTGTCTACTTACCCTCCTGTTATGTGGGCTCAGCTCTATCCCATCACCTTAGCCCATCACAGTCTTGCCATCATGCTTTTGACCAGGCCATGGTCCATGCCTGGAACAGTCTGCCCCATCCTCAACTGCCGGGCACTCACTTCAAAGCCACTATCTTCAAGCACTCCCGCCATCCTTCGCATTGTTAACAAGCTTCACACCTTCCAATTGTACTGTGTCTTGTCTCATTTTGTTTTTTTTAACATCTTTGGCATGGGGAATGTGTTGTATATTTGGCTCAGCTACTGCAAACACTTACATCACATCACAGCCAGTGGACTAGTCATGTGCTTAAAGCCAAACACCTGTGTAAGTGTTTGGAGTATCAGCGCCTGTGATTGTGAAGTGCATTGTAAATTAACAGCAATATATACACATATCTTATTTTATTAGGTTTCCTCCTGTATTAGGTTTAATAAATTAGCTAGCACACATTTTTGAAATATCAGTTATTTTAACACTGATGTTTAATAACTGCATGGTGGTTTTATTAAAACCTCACTATGCTTCTAAATAAGCAATTATTTTTTACTAGTGTACAAGTCTCACTACGCGGGAACTACTAGTTAAAGCATTAGCTTCCATGGACTTGATGACAGCACCTGATTACATCTCTGATACATGACTACATTTCAGACAGGAGCATATTTCTTGTTCAGATCAACGCAAACATTTTGGATATCAATAAAGTATGATAGATTTGACTGTGGGGGATGAGTAATAGGGGAGAAGGCCAGTGCTTTTCACTTACATGCCTAAGCTAAAGTTTCAGGATTTGATTTGTTGTTTGTTTGGTTTTTTAAAAGAGTGAAGGGAACAGACAGCTTTGCCTACTGGAACAATTTCACTGAACTGTAAACAGGAGATGCTTGAAAGCTTGTCACGCAATCTCCCAATCAGGAATGAACAAACTACAAACTTCCAGCTTGGGAGGGCAGATATGCACACACTGAGTAGGCAAAGTTAAAATGTTGTTCCTGTCACTCATTTACTAACTGATGGGCTGGTAAATTGATCCTTCATCAGCCACATTATAATTGTACGTGATCATATAACTTCTTCATAATTAAAAGCATGGGAGGTTTGCTAGACATTTTCCTGAATAGGTGCTAGCCAATGTACTAAACACATAACAAAAGACTGCTTTGTATTTCAATACTATGAAGAAAGACAGATTCCCTGAAATGGCTTTCATTTTGTGTGCATGACTGGGGCAACAGCTTTTGCCTCTTCATCTAATAGCCAGGTTTCAGATGCAATGCAGTACAATAGTAGCATATCCTGACATAAAAAGCTAAAAATTCTGTGTCTGATGCCTCTCCATGCTGATGGCCTTTTGGCTCAGAACCATGATCTTATGTATTCAAGACCTGTTGAGAAACAGCACAGGAGCATTTCAGTGCATCTTTTCTTGAGGGGTAAAATATCAGAAAGATGAATATTTTAGAAATCAAACAGCAATGTTATAGAAAATTATGTACTCTTTCTTAAAGCGGCATACAGGGAAAGAATTGTTATGTTGTCTTGGTGTGCCACAATGGGGTACAGGTGGGGAGAAATCAAATCTGTCATGTGTCATTGTTATGTTTCTCCAAAAACAAGAAGCAACCCTAAACTTTCAATCTCGGTGAATTATTTTAGTCTAAGGACAACCAAGAAAGATCAAAAGCAAAGTTTCCATAGAGACTATGGTGTTTGTGTGTCTCTTCTGTAACAAGCTCTAGTAACGCTGAGAACAAAATGTCTACGATATTTCCTGTAGACAAAGGTCGAGCTCCTGGAGATTTAAAGTTGCAGTACACAGAAAAAGGAACAACATTGTCAATCCACAGCCACCATGTGTGAAGCATCTGTAATTCTCATTCTTCCAATGTCTCCCATGCACATTTTGCCCAATTCTTGGCAGATGCATTCCATCCCACTAACAGCCTGAGTAACCAAAACCATAATTCATGCTGTGATTTTTTTTTCTCCTTCACTGAGCAGCAGCAGATGTTGCATGACACAGAAAATGCCGCTTATTTTGCAGAATATATCAGATGGTTATCACGGTGGTAAAATCCATGGAATGCTGCTTTAGTGGATGCCACATACAAAAAGCCCTAGTTCTTTCTATTCAGTGTCTGTACCTTGCCTAGGATAGATGAATCACATTGTTCTTCAATAAAGCAGCATGCCATAGTGGGACCTTCAAGGTTATTGCTGTGAGCACCTGTAATAAAAAAAAATTCTGAAAAGACTTACAAAAAAAAAAAAAAATCACACTGCCTCCTCTTCTCTCAATCTCCCACTAGAAAGGATGAGGTGGGGGGACAGGAGGGACAGAAAGATGAACTTTACTCAGCTGCTCATAAGCGTGTGTTAGAAATATGAAGCACATTAGATAGTGCAACCTGAATGATAGGAAATTAGGTTAACAGAAATTCTGTTACACACAAGTCCAAAGTTCTACTTCAATGTATAATTTTTTGCCAGAGGACTTTACACACTGAAATCTTTCTATACTGAAATAAATGCTGCGGCACAGAAGGGAGGCTCTCCAGGCTATCTGGATTAGAGTGGGGCAACACTTCAAACCATTTCTGCGTTCACATTGGAAATTGCATTCACTTTGATTGTCTGTCTTGTGCCTCTTTCAGGTTCCATTAATTAACATGCTAGCACTGGAGATTGCTGGCAGGAACATACACACTAATTTTAGCCCAACTATTCCATTATTCACACAATGTGATTTTTGAAATCACACCGGGGCGTATACACCCAGATAGCCTAATTCTAAGTTACTGCATGCGAACGCAAATCATGGAACAGAAACATATTATGGCCCATGTGTGTTCAGCTAGAAACTGCTTGGATTTAGAATATCAAACACACGCAAGCAGGGGACATTCCATCCTGTAGCAGGAAGTGGAAGAAACACAAACCCACAGAATTATTAGTTCTTATGTTACCAAACTCAGATTTTGTGGTATTATTTGAAATCGGATCTTCACAAACCTTGCACTTGTCAGTATTTGAATTACAGAGCTGTAAATCCCACTGTCCTTTCCAAAAAACTATGTATAAATTCATATATAGTTCTATTTCAACAGTTTTTGACTTCTGGTTTCTAGACTTACACTAAATATATGGAGATATACCTATCTCCTAGAACTGGAAGGGACCCTGAAAGGTCATTGAGTCCAGCCCCCTGCCTTCACTAGCAGGACCAAGTACTGATTTTGCCCCAGATCCCTACGTGGCCCCTCAAGGATTGAACTCACAACCCTGGGTTTAGCAGGCCAATGCTCAAACCACTGAGCTATCCCCCCTTAAAGCCTGCTTTAATACATCCTCAGTTACAGCTATTTTGTCTCACTGCTGAGGTATAGACACAATCAGCCTATGAGTGTTAAA
Organism: Emys orbicularis; assembly: GCF_028017835.1. NCBI lineage: Eukaryota > Metazoa > Chordata > Testudines > Emydidae > Emys > Emys orbicularis. The sequence goes on along the minus strand of NC_088684.1, from coordinate 216,888,201 downwards.
CTTCTATGCAATAATAGGAATCGTTAGTTTCTTCTTTAACAGTTAGTACTTCGGGGCCTAATCTGAAGTGCATTGAAGCCAATGGGAGTCTTTTTACTAATTTGGGTTTTGGATTGTCTATCTATAGCTACTTATGTGGCTCCAACACCATAGAATCTGAATGTCTCATAATCTTTAATATATTTATCCTCACAGCACTTTAATGAGGTAGGGAAGTACTATTAGCCCATTTTATAGATGGGAAACTGAGGCAAGAAGCAACTAAGTAATGTGCCCACAGGAAGCCTGTGGTAGATCAGGAAAATTTCCTGAGACTCAGGTTAGCACCGTGACCACTGGACCATACTTTCTCATATGTTTGTTTACTGCTAAAAGGGATTCTAGTCTATTTGAGAGGGGTTTGCTCAAACTGAGATTTTGAAACACAACAGAGATGATTATAAGTAACTCTGCTGCTGCTAACACAGCCTTTGGATTTGATTTCTGGAATGCATGGGTAAGTGGAAAAGACTGTCTCCTGGGATTTACATGATTGTCCTCATCCATTATACTTAGCACCAAATGCATCCCTTTCAGACGCCTTTTCATTATGGGGCTTAGCCGGCTGTAGTAATTTGGGGACTTACTTAATGGGTCATTGGGGTTTAACATGCCCACTTTGCTTTCTGACATTGTTCACTATAGAATTTACCATAGGAAAATGCAATGAACAAATTGCCTGGTTTTTGGTTTGTATTCCCCATCTCCACTAGAGACAGAGCAGGGCTCTACAAATTAAATATTGCAGTTGTCTTATTGATGGATTTTATTTATAGCACAAAGTATACACATAATTGATTTAAATTGTTACCTCAGGTACTGCATGCTTGCTACAAAACAATGCAAGTCCTTCAGACCGGGGACAGCATTTCCTGTGTAATTTTACAGCTGTAAAGTGCCATGTGAAGTGGTATACAAATAAACAACACTACAGGAGTTTACACAGTGCTGCAGCTGCACAGGACAATTTACTACAAGACAGAGCTACTAAGCACATGCAATGGACAAACTGTATCCCTGTACATAGACTCAGGTCATTAACTGATACACAGTACAGATAACAACACCCAGAGTTGCAACTGGATGTGATTGCTTCATGAAACAGGTGTATTCCCAGGTTAGATTTCAAGGAAGTCTGGGAGGGTACATAGGATACCATAGATCAGGGAAATATTCCAATATAGGGGGAGACATGACAGAAAGCTGGACATGTATCAACCAGTCTATTTAAAAATGAATAGCCCACAGCAACAGTCATAGTCCCCAGTTTCGCTTATCCGGGCAGGAAATAGCTGCCTGTTCACGATTAAATCTGCTGTTCTTTAAAGTGACTGTCCCAGTAGCTTATTTTAAAAACAGCAAAGTTTGCTTCACATGGGAATTGTGCAAGACACAGTGGTAGAGAGATGAGTATGGGGAAGATATTCATTGATATGCTCAGCCCGATGCTGGCGACAAAAGGCAGCATAAACCCGGTCTACCTGGTTACTTATATCAAGTTTACTGCTGCTTTGCTTTGCCAATGATGTAAAGCAGCAGGCTCATATGGGTCAATCTGGCCAGTGGCTTACACTGTAATTTAGGTCTACAGAAGCTTCCTTCCTCCAAGGCTTGATTCAGAGGATTCCATTTCAGAACCTAGCACAATGAGGCCCCAGCCTGATTAAATGTAAATAGTACAGCTAACAATAACCTGGACCTATTTTGTTTGTCTGTTTTTTTCTTATCTGAAAAGCTATGGCAATTGATTTAAAAAATATGGTCTTAAAACAGAAGGAGCCATCATAATAGCGGTAAAACAGTAAATGAGTAGAAGGTGGCAGGTGTACATTACGGGGTCTCAGCTGAGCAACTCTTTTAAAATCAGCAGATTTTACAAAGGCAAAATCCTATCCAATTTTGTCATTTGATCCTTATGAAACAAGAGCATCATTCAGTATAGGTACTTTTATATACATTTTCTACTTTAAATAGCACAAGTAAAATGCAACAAAATTAATCATATGTAGAATTATGTTGGTCCCAACAGAAATAAGAACTAAGTTTTTAAATACAGTAGGAAGAAAATGAGCACTGTTAAAAGAAAAGCCAGCGGCCACTCCTCTCCAGAGTATAACAGCATCAAGGCAGGTAAAATTATGGATGTAAACTATACAACAACCTTTCATTTTGCTACATAATTATTTACATGCCAGCAACACACACTGCATTGTATGAGGCCAAATGGGAATATCAAAAGGAATTGATAAAATGTCTATTACTTCTAAATAGTATTAGAGAAATGCTGCGGCACCAATTTAAGTATCAGTTCCAAGGAAATAAACCCTTTTTTTATTGCCAATAACCAAATTTGTGCTAACAAGTGTTGGAAGGATACTTGACTTCCTCCTGCTGCCATTTTACCACATAACGTACACCTGACACCTTCTACTCATTCCCTGTTTTACCTCTTCTATGCTGGCTCATTCTGTTTTAAGACCATATTTTTAAAATAAATTGCCAGAGTCCTAATGCTCTTCAAAAAAGAAAGGAAAAAAAATCAGACAAATTCGGCCCAGATTATTGTCATCTGTACTATTTACATTTAATCAGGATGGTCTTATTGTGCTAGGCTCTATACAAGCTTAGAGGAAAACACAGCCTTTTTCCCCAGAGAGTTTATAATCTCAGGTAGGGCTGTCAATTAATCACAGTTAACTCACATGATTAACTCAAAATAATTAATCACAATTAAAAAAATTAATCGCGATTAGTCGCACTGTTAAACAATAGAATACCAATTGAAATGTATTAAATATTTTTGGATGTTTTTCTACATTTTCTAATATAATTGATTTCAATTACAACACAGAATACAAAGTGTACAGTGCTCACTTTGTATTAATTTTATTGCAAATATTTGCACTGTAAAAATGATAAACAAAAGAAATAGTATTTTTCAATTCACCTCATACCAGTACTGTAGTGCAATCTACAAATGTAGGTTTTTTTGGTTACATAACTGCTCTCAAAAACAAAATGTAAAACTTTACAGTCTACAAGTCCACTCAGTCCTACTGCTTGTTCAGCCAATCACTAAGACAAACAAGTTTGTTTACATTTATGCGAGATAATGCTGTCCACTTCCTAATTACAATGCACCGAAAGTGAGAACAGGTGTTCGCATGGCACTATTGTATCTGGTGTCGCAAGATATTTATGTGCTAGATGCACTAAAGATTCATATGCCTCTTCATGCTTTGGCCATCCTTCTAGAGGACATGTTTCCATGCTGATGATGCTCGTTAAAAAAATTATGCGTTAATTAAATTTGTGACTGAACTCCTTGGGGGAGAAATGTATGTCTCCTGCTGTGTTTTACCCACATCCTGCCATACATTTCATGTTATAGCCATCTTGGACGATGACCCAGCATGTTGTTCGTTTTAAGAACACTTTCACTGCAAATTTGACAAAATGCAAAAAAGATACCAATGTGAAATTTCTAAAGATAGCTACAGCACGTGACCCAAGATTTAAGAATCTGAAGTGCCTTCCAAAATCTGAGAGGGACGAGGTGTGGAGCATGCTTTCAGAAGTCTTAAAAGAGCAACACCACCAAAAAAGAAAATCAACCTTCTGCTGGTGGCATCTGACTCAGATGATGAAAATGAACATGCATCGGTCCGCACTGCTTTGGATCGTTATCGAGCAGAACCCGTCATCAGCACAGACACATGTCCTCTGGAATGGTGGTTGAAGCATAAAGAGACATATGAATCTTCAGTGCATCCGGCATGTAAAAATCTTGCGACGCCGGCTACAACAGTGCCATGCAAACACCTGTTCTCACTTTCAGGTGACATTGTAAACAAGAAACAGGCAGCATTATCTTCTGGAAATGTAAACAAACTTGTTAGTCTGAGTGATTGGCTGAACAAGAAATAGGACTGATTAGACTTGTAGGCTCTAAAGTTTTACACTGTTTTATTTTTGAATGCAGTTTTTTTTTGTACATAATTCTATATTTGTAAGTTCAACTTTCATGATAAAGAGATTGCACTACAGTACTTGTATTAGGTGAATTGAAAAATACTATTTCTTTTGTTTTTTTTACAGTGCAAATATTTGCAATCAAAAATAAATATAAAGTGAGCACTGTACACTTTGTATTGTGTTGTAATTGAAATCAATATATTTGAAAATGTAGAAAACATCCAAAATAATTTAAATAAACAGTATGCTATTATTAACAGCACAATTAATCGCGATTAATTTTGTAAATCGCTTGATAGCCCTAATCTCAGGCTCTGATTCTGCAAGCACTTGCTCAATGGCTTCCCTGGGATGGTTCACATGAGTAACGTTATGCTCACATGTCTTTGCAGGAGCAGGACCTAACTTCTATTTATATTACAGCCCTGCCCCAAATCAGGGGTACCGAGTCTCAATTTTTTGTGAGCTTCTGCAATGTCCCATCATTATTATTAGCTGCTGTCAAACCCAGAAATTCTCGGGAAAGGCTCAGGACAATATTAGTTAGAGAGCAGCATAGGGAATGGGCAGCTGAGCCTAGAGAGGGGAGCAAGGAATGGAGCTGGGGAGAAATGTCCAATGCAACGCTTGTGGAACTGCCAGACGAAGGGGCCTGGGGAGCATCTCTATTATCAGTGAAGAGAATGAAGGGCCGGATTCTGCAGTTTTACACGTATGCATTTTTTGGTAGGATTTTGACCCACATACTTAAGGTGAGGCAGGACAGGGGGTGGGTAATGAGTTTTCCTGCCAAGTTTTTCAAAGTCAGATGACAAAGCAGATATATTTTAAATCAGGATTTTAAACCATTCATGATTTTTCAGGTGGGTCTGTCATGACTTTTGAGCTTGGCAACGCTGCAAAATGTGTTAGATACTCATCAAATACAGAGGAAAACACAATCCCTGAGGCTGACTAAGGACAAAGGGGGCCACCACCTTCAGCCTCAAAGCACAAAGAACAAATATCCAGCACCTCTTCTTTGCAGTTTTGTCTAAAAATACCTCAGTAAAAATCTTTGGCCTTTTCCAAGTACAGGCTGGCAGCTGGGTTTAAATAATTTCGTATCATTACACTTGCGAAGGATTTCACTCCTCAAGATTAATTCAGCCTGTCCTTCTCTTGTGCAAGGCTCTTCATTAATCAGAAGAGGAGGAAGGTAGGGAAATTAATGACATGAAACAGTGCAAGTCTTCTGAAGCCAGATGGGAAAACAGGCTAAATAAATAAATGTTGAAGCTCCCAACTAGGTCAGAGCAACTATATGCATGCTCTAGTCTCCAATATGTCTTTCCTCATCAGCACTTTGAGATAAACAAGGCAGCATCAGCTCTAAGTCATCTTGGGAGAGGGAGAACATTTAGATTGTTAATCTCTTTCGGGCAGGGACTGGCTTTTTCATTATAGGTGTATATATAACAAACCATTCAGCATGTGTTACCCATCCCCCTCAGTGTCCAATCAACAGTGAAAGTGAGTCTATAACAGCTCCCAGCTACAGGACTTAGTCTTTTAGTATGTTCTCAGCTCTTGAGGTCCCTACTTCAATCCCAGGTCATGACCAAGATGGAACTCCTGACATTATGGGGCCTAGGAAAACAGGGCCTGGATGCTTAATTGAGACGTCTAGGCACTACCTCCATTCAAATAAATCATATTGTTTACTTGTACCATGCATTTCAAAAGCAGATGAGTCACCTGAACAAGAGCTGTCCTGTCCCAGCCAATGGTCCAGGTAATGAATTACTGGAATCTACTGGCTCCTGAGATGGGCCACGATAGCCATCAAGTTATGGAGCATGTTTGGGACCCAATTTCATACTGAAATGGAGAAACTAATATCAAAAAGGAGACATCTTAAATAAATCTTATGTACTATTAGTTTTCTATAGCAATTAGCATATGCAGCTACATGAGCTTTAAAGTAAAAGCAGAAGGAGCGTGGCTCTCTGTCTTCTTCACCACTAGCTCCGCCTCCCTAAGGACTGATGCGATGAGCACTCTCCTTCCTGTTTCTATTTACTTTAGCTGTGGCAGACATAAATCCTCTAACTCTGTCAGCAGGATGAAGCCTTGTGATGAGATGTGCAGGACAGTCAAATGAGCTAACTCCCCCGGAACTGCTTGGGAATAATATAGATTCCAAGGCCAGAAGGGACCATTATGATCATCTGGTTTGACCCCCGGTATAATATAGGCCATAAGATTTCCCTAACTGATTCCTGTTTGAACTAGAGAAGATCTTTTAGAAAAGCATCCAGTCTTGATTTACAAGTTGCCAGAAATGAAGAATGTGACATGTTGCCCCCCATTCCGGGGTGCCACTTTATGTACTGGGGTACCACTGAGCCTACCTGTTCCACTAGCCTGGGCTCCCTCACCCTGTCCTGCTGAGCCAGGCCCTCCAGCACACACACATAGGGACATGCCCAGCTGCAGAAAGACACAGACACTGAAATCAGCTCTGCATGGGAATACTCAACTAGGGGATTGCCCAGCACTCAAGTTTCTACTGTACACAGTTCCTGGGGTAATCCTTGTGCTTGTGTGCATTTCCTCAGTAAGCCATTAACATTGTTCGGCCTTTTTACCGTTGTACCTGAAAGGCTGCTTCTGGGTTCTTTCAACCTCACATGTTTCAGTAAGACATACATAGTCTAACTTCACATACAAGCCAATGAGCTATTAATGTCTAGCAGATCAAGACTTTTAGAATGATATCTCACAAGACATACTTTGTACAAAACATATCCTAATTACATGACAGTGGTGAATATTGGGGTGTCAGTGTGTCAACACCTCCCCCCTTAGATTACTGCCAGAGGATTAGTTACTGACTAACGTGAAGGTAGTGGGCCCAATTTCCTCTTTCCTAGATAGGGCATCTGCTACCATGTTCTCCTTCTCTTGTATGTGCACAAACTCCATGTCAAATTTTTGCAGGATTAGGCTCCAGTGTCCACTTTTCAACACAACATTTCTGGTTTTGTAGGAGAGGAAAATGCCTCTTCTTCCTCATTTGTAATAGGAAGTGACTTAAGTGGAGATAGGCTTTTAGGACTTCAAAAGTCCTAGACTTTAGGACCTCCCAATGTGAGAGTTGGAATCATTGCTCATTATAGCAATTTAGCTTACTGAAGTTATAGGCTGATTTAAGTGTATCCACACAAGAGTTTGCACTGGTTTAACTAAAGACTTTAAAAAAAAGACAGGTTTCAGAGTTGCAGCCATGTTAGTCTGTATCCGCAAAAAGAACAGGAGTACTTGTGGCACCTTAGAGACTAACAAATTTGTTAATCTCTAAGGTGCCACAAGTACTCCTGTTCTTTTTTTTTAAATAAGACAGCTACCTTTCCATAACTGGTGTTCTTCGAGATGTGTTGCTCATGTCTATTCCTCAATAGGTGTGCATGCTCACCACGTGCACCAGTGCCAGAAGTTTTTCCCTTAGCAGTACCCATAGGGGAGCGTCCCTAGCGACTCCTGGAGTGGCGCCTCCATGGCACGCTATAAGGGGAGCTGCGCGCTCCCCCCACTCTCAGTTCCTTCTTGCCAGACAACTCCGACAGAGGGGAAGGAGGGCGGGATGTGGAATAGACATGAGCAACACATCTCAAAGAACACCAGTTACGGAAAAGGTAACTGTCTTTTCTTCTTTGAGTGATTGCTCATGTGCATTCCACAATAGGTGATTCCAAGCTATATCTGTTAGAGGTAGGAAGGAGTTCACAGACACTTGGGACGGAGCACAGCCCTGTGAACCCGGCGTCCTCCCTGGTCTGGGAGACAATCGCATAATGCGAGGTAAACATGTGAACCGATGACCATGTGGCCGCCCTACAGATGTCCTGAATAGGGACATGGGCCAGAAAGGCAGCCGACGAGGCTTGCGCCCTGGTCGAGTGTGCCCTCACAATCGGCGGCGTGGGGACTCCCGCCAGGTCGTAACAAGTACAGATACATGAGATGATCCAGTTGGAGAGCCGCTGAGTGGAGATCAGCCGGCCTCTCATGCGCTTGGCCGAGGCAATGAGCAGTTGCAAAGATTTCCTGAACGGCTTTGTACGTTCTAGGTAAAAAGCCTGAGCCTGCCTCATATCTAGCATGCGGAGGCAACGCTCCTCACTGGACACATGGGGTTTGGGACAGAGCACCTGTAGGAAGATGTCCTGGCCCATATGGTAGGCGGAGACCACCTTGGGGAGGAACGAAGGATGTGGTCGGAGCTGGACCTTATCCTTATGGAACACTGTGTACAGGGGTTCGGAGGGCAGGGGCCGGAGCTCTGAGACCCATCTAGCGGATGTGATTGCCACCAGGAAGGCTACCTTCCACGAGAGGTATGACCAGGAGCATGTGGCTAAGGGTTCAAATGGAGGTCCAGTTAATCTACATTAGGCCCTCAGTCCCACAGTGGAACCAAGTTCAGGTCCCACTGTGGGACTGGGGGCCTAACATTCGGGAAGAGGGGATCCAAACCCTTAAGGAATCGGCCAGTCATGGCATGAGAAAATATCGTGTGGCCCTGTGCTGGCAGGTGGAAGGCCGATATGGTCGCCAGGTGCACCTTGATGGATGAGGGCGCTAGGCCCTGGGCTCTAAGATGAAGGAAGTAGTCTAATATAAGCTGGATCGGAGCAGCCCCTGGCGAGACACCCCGATCAGCAGCCCACCGGGAAAACCGAGACCATTTCGCCAGGTAGGCCTGATGCGTGGAGGGCCGCCTACTCTCCAGGAGGACGTGCTGAACCCCTTCTGAGCAAGTCCTCTCCTCCGGGCCTAACCATTGAGCAACCACGCTGTGAGGTGGAGTGCCACTAGGTTGGGGTGGAAGAGGCGACCTTAGTCCTGGGAGAGCAGGTCCGGGCGGGTTGGCAACGGCCATGGCGCGACAACCGCCAGGCTCGTGAGAGTCCCGAACCAATGTTGCCTGGGCCATGCCGGGGCGATCAGGAGGACCTGGGCCCTGTCTGTTTTTATCTTTTCCAAGACCCTGCTGATCAGCAGAATCAGGGGAAAGGCATAGAAAAGTTGGCCCAATCAGGACAGAAGGAAGGCATTGGAGATCGCACTCACGCCCAACCCCCCACCCCGGAGCAGAAGCAGGGACACCGGCCATTCTGTCGGGTCGCGAACAGGTCCACTTGGGGAGTGCCCCATGTTTGGAAAATCCTGTGCACCACCTCTGGGTACAGAGACCACTCGTGCTGAGAGGAGAAGTCCCGGCTCAGCTGATCAGCCCGAGAGTTCCGGATGCCTGGTAAGTGATGGGCTTCCAGGTAAATATCGTGGGCTATACAGAAGTCCCATAGTCTGAGGGCTTCCTGGCAGAGAGCTGAGGAATGGGCCCTGCCTTGCCTGTTGATGTAGAACATTGAGGCCGTGTTGTCCGTGAGAACCCTGACCACTGTGCCTGCCAGCTGTGAGTGGAAGGCCGCGTATGCCAGATGGACCGCCCTGAGCTCCTTGACATTTATGTGGAGGGCAAGGTCCTGTGCGGACCACAGACATTGGGTCTGGAGGTTTACCACGTGGGCTCCCCACCTCAGCTCCGACGCATCAGACGCCAATTCCACAGACATGGGTCGGCCCCTGAACGGGACCCCTTGGAGCATGTTCCCTGGGGAGGACCACCAGTGCAGGGAGACTATCACCGGTTCAGGCACAGTAAGGACTTTGTCCATCCTGTCTTTGGACTGGGAGAATACCGAGGCCAACCAGAGCTGGAGGGGCCTCATCCTGAGTCTGGCATGACGAACCATGTACATGCACGCCGACATATGACTCAGGAGTTGAAGGCACGCTCTGGCTGTGGTCACGGGGAACCTTGTGACTGTGCTGATGAGCTCCCTCAGGGTTTCGAATCTGTCCAGTGGGAAGGAGGCTTTGGCCGACGTCGCGTCCAAAATTGCCCCAATGAACGCTACGCGCTGCACCGGAACTAACGTGGACTTGGTCTCGTTCACCAACAGGCCCAGTGTGGTGCATGTGGACAGGAGGAGTGAGATGTGAGCCTGTACCTGCGACCTGGAGCTGCCCTTGACCAGCCAGTCATCAAGGTAGGGAAAGATCTGGACCCCCTGACATCTGAGGTAGGCCGCTACCACAGACATACACTTTGTGAATACCCTGGGAGCCATGGACAGGCCAAACAGGAGGACAGTGAACTAGTAGTGCTCCTGCCCAACCGTGAAACAGAGGAAACGCCTGTGTCCCTCGAATATATGAATGAGGAAGTACGCATCCTGTAGATTGAGGGTGGCATACCGGTCCCCGGGATCCAGAGAGGGGGATGATGGAGGACAGAGACCATGCACATGCTTTACCATGTACTGGTTCAGGCCTCACAGGTCCAGGATGGGTCTGAGCCCCGCTTTGGCCTTCGGGATAAGGAACCAGTGGGAGAAGAACCCCTTGCATCTGAACTCTGTTGGCACCACCTCCACTACTCCTAAGCCAAGGAGCTGCCTCACCTCCTGCTCGAGTAGGCTCTCGTGAGAGGGGTCCCTGAAGAGGGACGGGGATGGAGGGTGGGTGGGTGGGGTAGAAGTAAACTGGAGGGTGTAGCCCCGGAAGACAGTGTTGAGGACCCATCGGTCCAAGATCAGCCGCGACCACTCCGGGAGAAAAGCACACAACCGGTTGGAGAAGGGAAGCTTTATTGCAGGTGGATCCCTGGTATAAACTGGTAAGTTGCCCCCGGGTGTCCCGCTAAAACTGATGCTTAGAGGGCCCAGGCTGGGGCGCAGGCCGGGATTGCATTTGTGGGCACTTTTTTTAATCCCTTGACTTTTTATAAGGGGGCTCATATCTGGAGTGGGTGGCCTGACTGGGAGCCTGCTGTGGTTTAAACTTGGTCTTGGCCGGGGCCGGGACATAGAGGCCAAGGGTTTTTAATGTTGTGCGGGAGTCCTTCAGACCATGTAACTTCACGTCTGTTTGTTCCGCAAACAGGGCCTTGCCATTGAAAGGAAAGTCCTGTAAGAAGCTCTGTGCCTCGCTGGAAAATCCAGACAGCAGGCGCCACGATGCTCTCCTCATGGACACTGCGGAGGCCATGGACCTTGCAGCCATATCCGCGGCATCCGAGGCTGCCTGAAGGGCTGCCCTGGCAGCAGCCATGCCCTCCGCAACCAGAGCCTTGAACTCTTTCTTATCACGCTCCTGGAGGGAGTCCACAAATTTGGGAAAGGAGCCCCACAAATTTACTCAGCAGGGCTTGGTGATTCACCACCCTCAGTTGGAAACTCGAGGACAAATAAACCTTTCTACCGAACAGATCTAGTCTCCTCGAGTCCTTATTTTTAGGAGTAGGAGTGGGTTGACCTTGCCAGTCCCTATGGTTGACCGACTCGACCACTAGAGAGTTGGGGCAGTGTGGGTATACAGGTATTCATGCCCCTTGGCGGGCACGAAATACTTCTGTTCTGCCCTCTTAGAGATGGGGGGCAAGGAAGCCAGGGTTTGCCACAAGGCATTTGAGATTTTTGCCACCCCTTTATGGAGTGGGAGAGCCACCCTGCCCGGTGAAGAAGCTGGGAGGACATTGAAGAGGAGTCCAAGGGTTCCTCCACCTCTTCAGTCTGTAGGTTGAGGCTTGATGCCACCCTTTTCAACAGCTCTTGGTGGGCTCCTGCGGGACAGGTGGAGGAGGGGCCGTGATCGCCTCATCAGGGGAGGATGAGTATAGGGGTGCGGTACTCTGCGTCCCCACCAGTGCTGCACGTCCCACCACTTGGTCCCCTTCTGAGCGCGGGACTGGGGATGAACACTCCACCGACTCCTTTCTGGGAGGCTGCGAAAGGGAGGCTAACGGTCTTTCTGAGGCTCTGGCCACTGAGCGAGCCACCACCAGGGGCTGCGTCGGGGCCCACGGGGCCCATTAGTACCATGGCACTGGCCAAGGAGCCCAGTGACACTGCACCTGCTGTGGCACCGGCAGAGCGGGCAGTCCAGCCTGACTAGCCTGGTCCATCGACTGATGACTCTGAATGGAGGCCAGGCTGGCATACGATCGACCGCTATCCCGGGACTGGGACGAGTGGTGACATCGGAGCGGTGCCAACGCGAGACCGTGATCCCAATGTGGAGGAGTGGGAGTACCGCCAGTAGCGGCTGCTCCGCGACTGGCTCCAACAGGCGGATTCGTGACGGCAGGGTGCCGGCAATCGATGCCTGGGGCTGCGGGAGCAGTGCCGCGGCGGAAACCTCAAGTGAAACGAAGAACGGGAATGGCGTCGAGGTGCTATGGTAGCTTCTCGGAGACAACAACCTCGGGTGCCGTCTGTCCCAGTCTTGACTGGGCACACTCCCCTCACGAGGTCTAGGTTCCCTCGAGGTGGAGCGGTGCCTGGAACCCCTGCTAGTCGGTACCCAGCCAGACAACCTGGCGGGGACTGCGCACAGGGAGGTCACTGAGCGGGGAATGGTGTCGGGAACCTTCCCTCGACCATGAGCGGTACCGTCCAGGCGGCGATTGCGGAGGTCTGAGCGGTGGCTTACCTCTGGACCGGGGAGCTGCCAACAGCGGTGCTACTGGTACCGGCAGTGACATAATGTCTCGAGCCGCCTGCAGGGAGGCTGGCTTGGAGTGGGCCAGGCTACTCCGCTCAACTTGAGTTGGAGGCCGCGAGGCCGATGGGGACTGAGAGCTACCCAATGTGGGTCTAGTCTCTCCCCCAGTCTTGCTCCAGTGCCTTGACAGAGAAGACCTCTTCTTCGCCTTTCTGGAGTGTCCCGTGGACGGGGAGCAGTGCCGACTGGTGGAGGGCACTGAAGGGTCGCCGCGCACCGATGCCGCGGTGCTCGGTGCCAACTTGGAGCGGTGCAGCGGTGTCGGGGTTAGGGCCAACTCCATCAAAATGGCTCGGAGCCGAATGTCCCGCTCCTTCTTGGTCCGAGGTTTAAAGGATCTGCAAATCTTGAAGCGATCACTGAGATGGGTCTCCCCCAGACAGCGTAAACAGTCCACCTGCAGATCACTCACGGGATAGGCCATTTGCCAGTGTCGCACGACTTAAAGCCCAGGGCATGCCCCAACCAAGGCGCACTTAACTAATTCTAACGAAAACTACTTTTTTAAAACTACAGGCACTACTATGAACTAACAGAGTCCAAGAGGGAAAGCTACAGCCGAGCTGGAGCAGAGCAGTTCCGAAGCACCTTCACTGGCAGCAAGAAGGAACTGAGGGTAGGGGAAGCACTCAGGGCCCCTTATACCGCGCCATGGCAGCACCACTCCAGGGGTCGCTAGGGTGCTCCCCTATGGGTACCGCTAAGGGAAAAGCTTCCGGCACCAGTGCACGCGGCGAGCATGCACACCTATTGTGAAATGCACATGAGTGCAAAGTTTGCTTGTAGACCAGGCCTTTGATTCTAGAACACAATTCTACAGCAGGTTCTGCAGCCAGGGAATACACAGTGCCCTGCATAGAGAATGCAGCAAGATTATGTGGGAAACCTTTCCAACTAAATTATTATTTGTCTCTGGGAGCACCCACAAAATCCTAGGCGTTCTCCAGTTATAAAATAAGACATTGTCCTTATTCTGAAAAGTGTAATTTTGCTACTCCTGCAGGTTTTGGTTCTCAATATTAAAAAGTTTAAATACTTTCTCCACAGGTCTGTCACATATAGCACCAGGCCTCTTTATATCTTTGCTAATAAGATACATTCTTCTGGTGCAGAACCATGGAAACTAAGAAGAAAGTGGAGTGAAACTTTTTGTCTTTGTAATAATTATCATATAGCACATCTATCTCTATATAGAAAAACACCCTCCCCACCATTATCACACAGCCCAATGTAAAACAAGACTAGGTAGACTATTAAAAGGTGTATTGTCAGGAATATAGAACTATGGTCAGTATATACATATCGAAAAACTAGTTGGAACTTTATTTTGCATAGAATCACACTGTTTCCTCTTTGTATGCTCCCCCCAAATTAATCATGTAAGACCATCTGTCACAGTTTCAGGGTAGCTGTACCCATATTCACCCCTCCATGGTCCACTCCAGGAGTGCCCAATTAGGTCTCAGCTCTCTAGCTGTCACTTGTCTCTGGGCAGGGATCCTTGTCCCACTCCCTTCTGACTGGGGGTTTTAAGGCTGAACAGCGACCTGCCATACACTGCAATAGCCAGAGTTAGCCAGGCTACCTAAAGGCTAGCACCTGTGCATTGCTTTCTCTCTGAGGGCTACGAGCAGTTTATTTCAAGCAGTTACATGTTACCACACAGTTATCTCTAAAGCAAGTACCTTTATTCTTAAAGTAAAAGCATTACGGAGAAAACGTATTAAAATATACAATAAAAGTTCCTATACTTATGCTAACCATACCAGGTGGCACCCGTCAGTCTTATACAGCCCTAGCAGGACAGTCATTCCAGCCATTGTGCAAGGGTTGGTGCCCCGCCTTAGACAGAAGGTCCTGTCCATTTGCTGGATCAGAAAAAAGCCCTGAGTCAGTTTAAACTCATCCTTTTATACCAAAGTACTTTCTGTGTCTCCTAGTCAACGGAAAACCCATCTTGAACCAGCATATGCAAATCTCTCCAGGAGTTGGTACCTCTCTAGAGTTGTTTAGTCTCAGTGACTCTTCTTAATCAACCCCCAGGATTTTTAGTTCCTGTAGTAGCAGTGCTAACCCTTGCCCATGGAGTAAAACACAATCATACATAAACCAGTCATAAACGTAATACAATGGGCCCCAAAGATACTGCAAGGGATTGCAATATCTGTCACACCATCATCAGAGGCAAATTCATATCAATCACAGCTAATCAGAGAACAGTTAATTCTGAGCAGCTCGAGGTGGGAGACAAGATGAGAACATTTGAAAGCTGCACAAACATAGCAGGTCTTGGGACACGCTCACTCAAATATTTTTAAGCGAGGAGCAAATTCAACTGCCTGCTAATTTAAAAGCTGCACCAGGCATTCAGAGCTCACAATCCCAGACTACCATAGGGTGTCTAACATGGGGGAAAGGGAGGGGGAGGTAAGCCATAGCTTTTGTATGTACGTCAGGTAAATCACAGTACATGAGTCACACCAACAGCATGCACACAGAATGCCTGTTCCATTTTCAATTCATATCCTGTGAACACACGGGGGTAGTTTGCTGCAAAATGAGCGTGTAGCATTTTCTGGGGGTAGATCCTCTTGCTTCAACTCTGAGCAGCATGCATCCTGGGATTGGTTTTGCAGAGAATTGTGGCAAACCCGGTGAGTTTAAATTAAATTAAAAATTCCCATGATTCCCCTGTCTCTGTCCCACGTTTTCTTTTCTGGGCTGGCTTGTGCCATTTTTGGCTTGCTGTTGACCAGCATGAGTGGGAGGCTGAAGTGCAGAGACCTGTTCAGAGGCTTGAGCAGCCAGCAAGGCATCCCATAGAGAACACAAACAGCTGCAGGAAAGCTGTAAGGGATGTCTATTATTTGTATGTTGAGTCCCATGGCTGAACATGTTAGCCAGTGGAGGTTGTGTGGGGGTGGTTAAAGTTTAGCATTCCCTATGTGCTTTTGCAAAACCCATACATTCTTTTTTTTGTTTCAAGGATTTTCTATATTCGCTGCAATGTGAACAGTTTCTTTTATGAAACAATAAAAAAAAATTAAAGTTTGAATGAAACCAATGGAAAAATCATCTCTCTGAATTTGGAAATACATTAAATTAACCAATCTACAGTATAAACTATGCACAAACCTTTAACGAATGCAACAGTGCAAACAGAATTGAAAGTACAATAGTAAAAATATTTCAAATACAACAATTTTGGGAAGGGGCTAAAGTTACAGGTGAACATAAACCTTGCCTCTAGCTCTTCTTGTCCTCATAGGTTTTTGGGCTGAGTGCCGCAGATCAAAAATCTCAGGGGCATTGCAGGGCTCAAAACAGCTGGACTCCCAGAGGCAAGTATTCTTAGTGTCGAGCTTGGATCTGGGAAGAAAATGGGAGCTGCTGGGAGTACTGCTGCAGGGATGCGGTGGTTAGGAGTTCCTGCTGGTCCCAGTAGCCAGCACTGTCCAGGGGATGAAGGACATGGCTGGATCCCAAATTATGGGACCGCAGGGTCTATTGGCCTAGCCAGGGTTTCTTTTGCAGGAGGGCATTCCACTCAGGATAATGTCCATGAGTTGCCTCTACAGCTCTCAGGTCTTTTTCCATGCTTTCTTTTGTCATGGTGATGCTGTCCTTAGCCACAGCCAATTTTCCTGGCTACTGAGACACTGTCCTTGGCCATTGCTATGATCACCTGGGACAGCTACATTTCTTTCTCTCTCTGGGTCATCAGGTACAGCCGCCACCTGTCAGCCAGCCTGGCTTTGCTCCGTGACTCAGCCATGAGTTCTGTAAACATGTCCTCCCGAGTCTTCCTTTCTGCCCCACCCCCCTCACCCTCAGGTTGATCAGCCAATCAGCAGTAAATAGAGGCCCTGTCCTTGTCCTTGATGATATGGCTGTTGCGGGTGCTGGGGCTGTGGGAGTGGGGGTGGGGGGGTGGGAACAGTCACTTACTTGTTCATATTCCAGATTAAAACAAAAACCCTATGAGTTAAGTATGTATGTGTATGTACGTTACCTCCCTGAGACTCTTCCCATTCTTTGGGGGAAGCTCAGAAATGGTAAGAGTTCTGCATTTCGTGCTGGGTGCATTTGGATTTCAGTGTATTGTATCTGCTTTCATGTTGCTAAGGGTGGGTGGGGTGGCCACACCTATGTTCCAGGTTTGCTTTCGCAGTTTGATCTGCAAAGCACTGTGATATAGCCATTGGAGGCACGCAGAAACTGGTGAGCAGCTACTCTGTGCACATGAACAAAAGATCAAACTAATACAATTCAAAACAAACCACCTCCACTTTGCAAGAGAACCCCAGAGTTCCTGATAAATGAGGAGTTAATGCACAGCTATGTGATATGCCACGTGTACACAAGTGTTTTCAAACGGGATTAACTCAATTTGATCCAGTTTAACATTCCCATGCACACAAGCCCATAGTGTTTATGGAAAGGAGGAAGGAACGCTGTGCCCAAGTAACACCAGCAGCAACTGTCTTTTGCTGATCCATTGCAGTGGGAACGTTGAGGTCTTTCAAGCTTATTTTGGATGGTGTTACTGTGCTAGTCAGACCTTTCTATTACAGTTGTAAAGCAAATCCTTAATACCTACTCCCCCCGGAGAAGAATCCATTATTTAAATATAAATTGACAAGCCACTTACGTGTCAATTGAGTATACAGCAAGGTGGATAAAACATTCTGCCCCCATGAGATTATCACAGTTGCACAGGGAACGGTGCAGCACGAGGCAAATCCTCTCTTCATTCGGCAACAGCTAAGCAAGTCAAAGATACCTCTTTTGAAAATAGGTGCAAAGAAGCTGCAGAGGGTTGGAGGGCGATGTTGATGCATAGAGAGACCTTGCTCTATGGGAGGGAGCGTGGTCAAGCACTTACAACAAGGTGAATTGCACCTAGGACTCCTGCGTTGTTTCAAGCGCTGTAAGGAAGGATTGTAGGCAGCATTCCTGAGTTATCATCCCAGTTAGTGTACAGATGGGGAGCAGGAAAGAAAGTGCCTTTAGAGCAGGGGTTCTCAAACTGGGGGTCGGGACCCCTCAGGGGGTCACGAGGTTATTACATGGGGGGTCGCGAGCTGTCAGCCTCCACCCCAAACCCCACTTTGCCTCCATTTAAATATATTAAAAAGTGTTTTTAATTTATAAGGGGGGGGGGGAGGTTGCACTCAGAGGCTTGCTATGTGAAAAGGGTTACCAGTACAAAACTTTGAGAACCACTGCTTTAGATCATAGAGACCATTAGGATTCCTAGGTTCTATCCTTCCTCAACACACAGACTAACCCTCTGCTGCTTTCTCCTCACCCCTGTAAGATGCGGGGCACCCTTAGGCTGCTGTATTTTGATCTTCCCTATTGTATGTATCATAAGCATGAGCCAGGGAAGTGTTTGATTCCCACCCCCCACCCCCACCCCCGACACACACTCAGAAAGAAAGCAAAACCAGCTTGTCACAAAACAGAGCAATTTAAACATATTTCTGCACTTCTGGAGAAAAACAGAGCAGGCACTTTTGTTTGTTCAACTCATAAATTGGTGAACTGGTAATTTTTTGGTGATTGCAATATTTTTAGATCTAGAATTGGATTTTATAGGAAACAGTCTTCTACACCTCGTCACCTATTCATTTATGAGCTGTTAATTTTTTTAAGCATCTGTATTAATTCACGGAGACAGTAGTCACAGATAAAGACACGGTCATTCCTTTTACAATTCTATATTTTTTGTTAAATTATATTAAAACTCACATCCAGCAGATATGTTCTCCCAGGTAACATGGGGGAAGAACCCCTTACCCCTCTTCATCCATAATAGGATATCTCTGGCATAAAACACATTGGTTAATTCATTTTAATTAGCCAGCTACCTATACTATATTTCACTTGCTATCGTTGGAGTCAGGTTACTTAGCTAGAGTATGGTACATTTTGGTTAGGTTAGTCTTGAAAACTCTCCTTTCACCTTGACTTTTCCATTTATAAACGTAGGTGCTTTTGAAAATCCCACCCTACGAGTTAGATGCCTAACTTGCTTAGACCCTTTTGATAATTCCACCCTAAATATTTATCCTGGTCTTTACTGGCACTTTTGCCATCATTGGTCATTAATCACATTTATTATTTAAAAACAAACACATCATCATGACAAACTTTTGTGGTTTAAACCGATCAACAAAACCTCTTCAAACTGACCCTTTCACCCTCAAGGGGTCTGCATCCTAAATGCTTTAAATACTCTTAATTCTCCATATAGTTTCTCAGACTTAATCCTTTTCTTTATACAAACCCAGTTTCTAATAAGGAAGATTTGAGATGATATGGAATTAATAGGTAGGTATTTATCAATTATAACAACATTAAGCCATCGTTCCATATGTCATTGCACACAAGATCAGGAAAAAGAGGAAGTTCCTCCCAAATGCAACAGGAGTTTAATGGATTCTCAAACTAAAATCTCATTTCCTATGGTGTATGGAAGAGTGGCCTATCATCCACTTATATCATAATGAATTCCACAGAGGATGTAGATTTTGAACTTCTATTTGCCCTCAAAATGCAAAAACTAGGGGACGTTCGATGAAAATGAAAAAAGTGGCAA
The DNA here is from genome assembly GCF_028017835.1 of Emys orbicularis. Classification (NCBI taxonomy): domain Eukaryota; kingdom Metazoa; phylum Chordata; order Testudines; family Emydidae; genus Emys; species Emys orbicularis. The sequence goes on along the minus strand of NC_088684.1, from coordinate 216,868,970 downwards.
ATAGAAAGAGATTTTTTCAAACAACGAACAATTAATCTGTGGGACTCAATTGCACAAGACATCACTGAGGCCAGGGGCCTATTCAGGATTCAAGCACAGGACAAGATAAATTAACAACAAGAATATCCAGTGTTAGAAAAGTAAATATTAAAAAAAATCCAAACAAACCAAAGAGCTTTGGAAGGGATATAAACCTTTATGCTTTGGGATATAAACCAATCTCTAACTATTTGGGGTTTGGAGAAAATTTTCTCTGCATGAAGCATATCTCATAACTATCTACTGAAAGGTTGGGGTTTTTTTTGGTTTTTTTTTAAACCTTGAAGCAGCCCACTGTCAGAGACAGGATACTGCACTAGATGAAACATGGCAGGTCAGATCAGGTATGAAAATTACTATGTTCCTGGTCAAATTATTAACTGCACAGATGTCACCATCACACTTTCTATTGATCTAGTTGTTGTTTTTTTAAACCTTTTTTACTTGTACCTGCTTTGACTTGATTCTCAAGTCTTCAGTGCCTCTCACAGCATCCATCAGGAAACATTTCCATACTTGACTCAGCTTATGGGACAGGACCCCGTGGCCCACGTCCTTTTAGGTGAGAACCCAAGGGAGGGGGGAGTTTCTCTGAATATTTTCCAGAACAGTCCAAGACAAGATTTATTAAGAACAGAAAGAAATCATTCAAACAAAAGTAGTGGTTTTGTATGACATAGCTCGTCTTACACTCTGAAAAGTTAAGCCAGCTAGATACACTGAAACGATTCGGTGATAAATGGCACCACTTTCTATTTTACCACAGAGCTTTCTCCTCTCAGCCTGTCATTTTCTCAGACAACAGCTCACAAGCACTTTCTTGTTGCTTTGTCCCAGGGTCCTCATGGCCCTTCTTCAATTCTGTGGTCACTTACTCCTTTCACATTCCTTTGATATCCCACAGCTGCTATAATACTGAGACACTGTTCACAGAACTGTTTCCCCAGATGTCTTATATGTGGACCTCAGCACCACCTCATATGCAAAGTCCATTGTATACTTTAAAGTTTTCTTGTGCTTAATTGGCCTAGTTAAACCATTTTTGGGGAGTGGATTTCCCCATTTTCTTACTTTTCAAACGATTCACAGCAGGGGTACCCACACCATAGGTCGACTTTCAGTCCACAATTGCCTCTGTCCTCCTTGTTCCTCACCCTGATAGCAAGTTTAGTTAAGGCAAACTTTGAAACCAACTCACTCTCTTGAAGAGATAAGATATATTTCCCCCCACTATAAAAACTTGTACTTCTAGAACTTTTAATTCAGGGAAGTCCCTACGGCCTGCATTATACAGGAGGTCAAACTGGTTGATCACACTGGACCCTTCTGACCTTGTAATCTATGAATCTAGTCTTTATGAAATGTAGATAGAGACATAAGATCCCCCATTCCACTTGCATATCATTTTACACTTAAAGATGAGATGACAAATTCCCCTTCTTTATTAAGAAAGTTTATTAATCTTAAGCTACATTTGATTTGATTGTGTCAAAGGGGTAACCGTGTTAGTCTGGATCTGTAAAGGCAGCAAAGAGTCCTGTGGCACCTTATAGACTAACAGATGTATAGGAGCAACTGATTTGATTGGTTTCTTTATTTTCACTCTATATGTGTAGCTGTACAGTATTAACCACTGCAAATATAGTTGCAAAAAAAGACATGAATGGCTCTTCTCTTACAGATACTCCTTTAATTTATTGTGACAAAATTCCTCCTCTATCTTGGTGGGTCCTGCGCTTATTGGCGGATTTTCTTGCCGCAGAGATTCACCATGTGGGTTGGGGAACAGCCCAGAGACCTTCCCCTCTGGAAGAACCCACAGTCCAGGTCAATTGGGAGGTTTGGGGGGAACCCGGGCCCACCCTTCTACTCCGGGTTCCAGCCCAGGGCCCTGTGGACTGCAGCTGTCTATAGTGCCTCCTGTAACAGCTGCATGACAGCTACAACTCCCTGGGCTACTTCCCCATGGCCTCCTCCAAACACCTTCCTTATTCTCACCACAGGACCTTCCTCCGGGTGTCTGCTAATGCTTGTGCTCCTCAGTCCTCCAGCAGCACACCCTCTCACTCTTAGCTCCTTGCGCCTCTTGCTCCCAGCTCCTCACACTCCCACCACAAACTGAAGTGAGCTCCTTTTTAAAACCCAGGTGCCCTGATTAGCCTGCCTTAATTGATTCTAGCAGCTTCTTCTTAATTGGCTCCAGGTGTCCTAATTAGCCTGCCTGCCTTAACTGGGTCTAGCAGGTTCCTGATTACTCTAGTGCAGCCCCTGCTCTGGTCACTCAGGGAACAGAAAACTACTCATCCAGTGACCAGTATATTTGCCCTCTACTAGACTCCTGTACCCCACTGGTCTGGGTCTGTCACATACCCCTCCCCCTGCTCAACACCAAGGGCTTGGGCAGCTTGGGACGCCAGAAAGTGCACACGTGACAAGCCATCGGCGTTGCCACGACGGCTCCCTGCTATGTGTTGCACACGAAACTGGAAAGGTTGGAGGGATAAGAACCATCTGGTCACCCTTGTGTTCTTCTCCTTGTTCCGCTGCATCCATTGAAGAGGGGCATGGTCGGTCACGAGGACAAATCTGCGCCCGAGCAGGTAGTAGTGCAATGTTTCCATGGCCCATTTTACAGCGAAGCATTCTCTCTCCACCACTGCATATTTTTGTTCCCTTGGAAGGAGTTTCCGACTGAGGCATAGAATTGGGTGTTCCTCCTCCCCGACCATCTGTGATAGAACGGCCCCCAACCCTACTTCCGATGCATCCGTCTGCAGGATAAACTCTACCCTCTATTTGCCCTCTACCAGACTCCTGTACCCCATTGGTCTGGGTCTGTCACATTATATTATATTCAGAGAGCAATAAAAATAAAATTGAAATGTTATAAAAACTTGAGGTTCATCACGTCGAACACTGAAGGGTTTATCCTCAGGAAACAATATCACTGTTGCCAGCAGGAGGCTAAATTGCAAGTATTAGTGGGACCATTCAGTGCATCAGATTACAACATTCCACTTTCTCATGGACACTTAAAAATAACAATTGGAATACATGACTTATAATGGAAAGGGCTAGTGCTAACTTCTTAGCAATGTACTTCTAAGGTTTATGACGGGGTCGGCAACCTTTGGCATGCAGTTTGCCAGGGTACACACCCTGGTGGGCCGGGCCGGTTTGTTTACCTGCTGTGTCCGCAGGTTCGGCCGATCGCGGCTCCCACTGGCCGCGGTTCACCATCCCAGGCCAATGGGGGCTGCGGGAAGCGGTGCGGGCCGAGGGATGTGCTGGCCGCTGCTTCCTGCCACCCCCATTGGCCTGGGACGGCGAACCGCGGCCAGTGGGAGCGGCGATCGGCCGAACCTGCGGACACGGAAGGTAAACAAAACTGGCCCGGCCCGCCAGGGTGCTTACCCTTGTGAGCTGCGTGCCAAAGGTTGCCGACCCCTGGTTTATGATATATGAGCATTGGTGACTGACCTGATTTTATTTTTGAAGGGGTGAAGGGAGAGCATTATGCAGTATCCCTATTTACTTATAATTAGAGATACTTGCTGAGATTAAACCAAGCTATGGCAACAACTTAGATATTACCAGTTCACAGTTCTGTATTGTGTGCACTAAATATATCAACATTATCCCTCCCAAATTACTATGTTCCCTGTGAATATCTAATGTGTATAAAAGATGTTCTAAGCTCTTGGATACAGTATAACAAATTCAAAATACCTTCAGTAAACTACAGGGATAAACTGAGATAACTCCATGAATATTGCTTTTAAATGGGATGGGACCTCACCTCTGGGATGGGCATACATATTTGTTCTCAAGGTTTCGGTAAATCATTTAGTAAAATATAAAATACATTTTAAAGTACATCAACTTTTGTAGTGAAGCTGCACAAAATTAATGGATGGATTTCCTGACAACCATTACAGGAACTGTAGACATAAAATGGGACTTTGCCTAGGGATGCCCTCCTCCCCAACATTACATGTGAATGCAAATCTTGTACTGTACAAAGCACTTGGTAGGCAATTAGGTGCCAATTCAGCAAACAGATAGGCACATATTTAATTTTACGCTTGTGATTAGTCCTATGGACTTCAAAGGAAATGTTCATGCAAGTAAAGTAATGGTTTAAAGGATCAGGCCTTTAAACAGTAAATAACTTATGGAAGGTAGAGAAAGCCAAACGGAGAGTACTTGCACTTTGACCATTATAAAATAATGCCTGGGTAGAAGATAGGAGTGATAGGGAGAAATTAATTGTACAATAGACCCTTCACACTTGGCTCATTTTTGTTAAATGACGAAGACGACTAGGGCAGGCCCAAAGCTCTTCCATAACAATATAAAATCTCAGATATGAAGACAACTGAAGGGGACGTATTTCTCTAGATATCTTATGCGAGGGACATTTTCATGAAGTTATCAGAACAAGGAGCCAATGAAGGGGACAAACAGGCAGCTACTACAGTCCCTGTGTCCACATTACTGAAAATGTCTAGCCTTTCTAGCCAGCGAGCACTGCCAAAACTCTTACCAGACAGACATTGCTAGTCTCATTCTTTCCTCTAGGAAATGTAAATTGTGTAACTGTTGCTCTAAACTCAGAGCACTAAAATAAAGAGGAAAGGAGCTTTGATGAGGAAAGGGAAATGAAAGGTGGAAAAGATTATAGCCCCAGAGGCACAATGGGGCAATTGCCTATGGTGTTAGGCCTGGAAAAGAGAGAGCTAGAATTCTTCCCCCGTTCTACTCAACATTATCAAGTTCATTCTTTGTAAAGTCCTAGACACTCCATTTATGTCCCCAGATGGCTAAATAGGATATTTAATAAACCTTTTATTTTCTGTTTAGTCCAAGTTAATCAGTACATATCCCTCAGGGGAAAAAACTACTATAAATTTTGTTCTGTTAATAGTCTCAACTTCATCAATCACGTAACTGATGCACGCAATTCCACGACAATGGATTTAAAGAAATATAAATCTTGGCAGTCTGTGAAAGGGAAAAAGTTATAAGAAGCAATTTTGTAATGTAAAAAGATAAATCAGCAATATACCCATTACTTTGAAACCCTTCCCTCAGACACACCAACTTACCACCACCCACTGTTTTAATACGGTTTTGGAACAGATTGTGGTAAATCTTGCTACCTGAAAAAAAACCCCACAATGTTTGATGCGTTCAGGTCATTCAGCTAGAGTGCAGTTTCTGGGTTTGTAATTGTTCAGCATTGCAAAGTTCACAGAAATAATGTGAAAGTTGCACGTTCTTAAAGATGTCAATAACACTAAACATATGTGACAGAGGGATCAGTGAACTGGAAAACTTCCTGATCGTACAAGTCTTCTGGTAGCTCTTCTTCTCCATCAGCAAAAAATGTGGGGAATGGAGGATTTTTATTGCAGTCTCGGTAAGTAGGTATATTTGTATCTCTGACCTAGAATGAAAAAAGGTTTAATAAATCAAACAGATGATTCACAGATAGTAATATATTTAAACCCCAGGAAATCACTCTCTTTCTATGCACGAGGAAAACAGCATTCAAGTTACATTTATTTTTCTAAAGAATTCCATGTCTGGACATTAGTTAAATTAATGACAATATCGGCTCATGAATCTAATATTTTGTGCTTGAGCCATTAGACTTTAAAAACGTATAATTCAACCTTTGTACCGTGCTATGGGATGAATCAAAGTCAACCACTAAGAAATCAGAGTAAAAAATTACACCTACCATACAACACTTTTAAGTCGACAGTCTGCATATTTTTAACTACTATTAATGTAAGTAAAATCTAAGATTAATCTAACAAAGATTAGAGAACTATGTCCGTTCAGTTCTGAACCTGGTAGCATTTTGTGTACACGGAGTTTCGTGTTTTTCTTCAGTTAGAAAATTTCCCTATTGCACCTGTGACTTTTTTGACTCAGCAACAGAGAAAAACATTTTTTTTTTAAATGGGAAGATGCAATTGTAAAAGTACAAAAGGATGAGAGAGGGATGAAACTACTTAATTCATTTTTTTAAAACTGACTAGATTTTAAGTTGATTGTGTCCCTAGAAGTGAAGTACGACTGTACTTACAACTTCAGAAACGCAAGTGCTAGACATGGAGTTTAACATTTTTCTACTTATCTAAACATATTTCTTTATACAAATAATAGAAAGTCACAAGAATTTTTGGAATTGGGTTTAATATGGATCACCAGTTTGCATTCCTCATTAACTTTTATACAACCAAAATACTAGTCTGAAACAGTATTTACCAAAAGCTGATAAAATTGTAATATCATTTAGATTTTTATATTGGATACACAAAATGCTTGCTATAAGAAGATATTAAAACTTAATTAAAAGCTATCACCATCAATTCTTCCTGACTTAGAAAAAACTTAATGTCTATTGTATTTAAAATACAGTAGCTTAGTAACAAAGAAAGTACAAACAGATCTGCTATTTCATATAAGAATTTATGGTAAATACCTATATAATTAAAAGAACACAAGAAGCTATGTCTTTTTGACTGTTGCTCTTCAGTATCTAATAAGTATTTTGTTACTTTATATCCCCCACGCCACTCACTCTCTCTCTCTCTCACACAATTTTGGCAACTCATATGAATTGCATGCTCATATGCAAATGCCCAGCTAAACACAACTGCCCATTTGCATGTGCAAATCTGATCATTATGCATGAATTCACAATACTTCTCTGAGCAAACTAGAAGACACTTGCACACAGCGGGGTCCAGGGAGCGCTACCTCCACCCCCTGGCTCACTTAGAAGGCCACCCACTTGTTTGGGTTGTGGGGGGATGCAACCAAAAAATATAACAAAGTGGGGACTCAGCTCAAAAAGTTTGAAAACCACTCAGGGTACAGGCAGAGGGTAGCTAGGGGCTGTGTGTGGGCAGGGAGGTAGCTAAGGGTGCAGGCGGGGGTAGCTAGGAAATGCATGGGGAGGGGTGCTAGGTCAGGGTGCAGGCAGGGGGGATAGCTCAGGATGCAGGCAGGGGCTAGCTAGCGGCTGTGCGCGGGCAGGGGCGTAGCTTAGGGTGCAGGCAGGGGTTGTTTGTGGGCTGTGTGCAGGCAAGAGGTAGCTAGGGGCTGTGCGTGGGCAGGGGGGGTAGCTAGGGGCTGTGTGTGGTCGGGGGGGTAGCTCAGGGTGCAGGCAGGGGTTGTCTGCGGGCTGAATGCGGGCAGGGGGGTAGCTCAGGGTGTGGGAAGGGGGTAGCTAGGGGGCTGTGCGCAGGCAGGGGTAGCTCAGGGTGCAGGCAGGGGTTGTGTGCAGGCTGTGTGCGGGCAGTGGGGTAGCTAGGGGCTGTGTGTGGGCAGGTGGGTAGCTCAGGGTGCAGCCAGGGGGGTAGCTCAGGGTGGGGGCAAGGGGGTAGCTAGGGGCTGTGTGCAGGCAGGGAGGGAGCTCAGGGTGCAGGCAGGGGTTGTGTGCAGGCTGTGTGCGGGCAGGGGGGTAGCTAGGGGCTGTGTGTGGGCAGGTGGGTAGCTCAGGGTGCAGCCAGGGGGGTAGCTCAGGGTGGGGGCAAGGGGGTAGAGCTAGGGGCTGTGTGCAGGCAGGGAGGGAGCTCAGGGTGCAGCCACGAGTTGTGTGCAGGCTGTGTGCGGGCAGGGGGGTAGCTAGGGGCTGTGTGTGGGCAGGTGGGTAGCTCAGGGTGCAGCCAGGGGGGTAGCTCAGGGTGGGGGCAACGGGGTAGCTAGGGGCTGTGTGCAGGCAGGGAGGGAGCTCAGGGTGCAGGCAGGGGTTGTGTGCAGGCTGTGTGCGGGCAGGGGGGTAGCTAGGGGCTGTGTGTGGGCAGGTGGGTAGCTCAGGGTGGGGGCAAGGGGGTAGAGCTAGGGGCTGTGTGCAGGCAGGGAGGGAGCTCAGGGTGCAGCCAGGAGTTGTGTGCAGGCTGTGTGCGGGCAGGGGGGTAGCTAGGGGCTGTGTGTGGGCAGGTGGGTAGCTCAGGGTGCAGCCAGGGGGGTAGCTCAGGGTGGGGGCAAGGGGGTAGCTAGGGGCTGTGTGCAGGCAGGGAGGGAGCTCAGGGTGCAGCCAGGAGTTGTGTGCAGGCTGTGTGCGGGCAGGGGGGTAGCTTAGGGTGCACGGAGAAGGACAGCAAGGGGCTGTATGCCAGAAGGGCTCCCTCTGTGGTGGCTGCTCCCCAAGGGCTCTGCTGGCCCCAGAGCCTGGTTCCCCCGTCTGAGTGGCTCTTATTGGCTGCGTGAGCAGTCAAAGGGGGCTGGGAGCGGACTGCAACCTCGGGCACCAGCAGCAGACGGGGGAATGCCACGGCTGCCCGCTCCATGGCACCACCAGCCAGAGGATTAGCTGCTCTGCACTGCCTGGTTCTGGCTTCCCACCTACAACCTGGCCAGAGGGCTGGGCCTGGGGAGGCCTGGGGGAGAGAAGGAGGTGGGGGAAGGGGTGTAGAGCTGTCCCTGGACTGCCCCACTCTGGGTAATGCACTGCAGTTTGGTGGGGCAACATCCTTGTGCCCCACCCCCAACTCTGCCCATGGGCTCAGGGATTCTGCCTGTGGGGAGCACCGGCCCCAGCGGAGTGTGTGTTGTGTGTGTGTGTGTGGGGGGGGGTGGGCGCTGGGGCTCCTGGCTTCAGGGGGGGCGCCAGCTTCAGCCCTGTGCCACTCCTGGCGTTGGGGGGTGGGGCCACCAGCTTCAGCCCCGTAGGAGACACAGAGGCTCCCGGCATCAGCGAGGCTCCGTGGCCTCCCTGAAGCGCTCGTGGACTCACTCCTGATTGAGAACTGCTGCTCTAGACCATTAAGTGTTTGTCTAATCGGCTCTTAAAAATCTCCAGTGATGGAGATGGCACAACCTTCCCTAGCCAAGTTGTTCCAGTGCGTACCCACCCTGACAGTTAGGAAGTTCTTCATAATGTCCAACCTAAGCCGGCCTTGCTGTAATTTAAGCCCATTGCTTCTTGTCTTATCCTCAGCGGTTAAGGAGAATAATTTTTTCCCCTCCTTCTAACAATCTTTTATATATTTGAAAACTTATGTCCCCTCTCAGTCATCTCATCTCCTGACTAAACAAACACAATTTTTTCAATCTTCTCTCAGTGGTCATGTTTCCTAAACCTTTAATCATTTTTGTTGCTCTTCTCTGGATTTTCTCCAGTTTGTCTGCATCTTTCCTGAAATGTGGCGCCCAGAACTGGACACAATACTCCAGCTGAGGCCTAATCAGCGCGGAGGAGGTTTTTTTGAATATGTGCAGTTAAAAAAAAAAAAGCTCTTTAGGTTTCAGAGCAACAAGAATTTATTTATGAAATGGATCTAATAATATAGCATTCTGGAAGTTCCTAACAGGAGGATAGCCCCTAACTCAAGTGTCACTTATATTCAGAAGTCTTAAAAAAAATTACACACTTTTGTAAATTGTGTTTTTCATTCCTTCATGTTTGTTTTCATTACTTTTATGCTCCACCCATCTTTCTCAGATGAGACATAAATCAGATTATTTATGACATCTTGCGACAATATCTGCAATCTGATGTGAATCTGTTGCAAATCTGGTGGAAAAGAAACCTGGGCCATGATACTGCTAAGGCTTACATATGAGTTTAACTTTGTGCACTGAAAGCAGTCCCATTGTTTTCAGTGGAGCTACTTGAAGTGTGTGAAGTAAAGCACATACGTAAGTCTTTGCAGAAGCCAGACCCGGGTTTGTAGAACATATAACTTTAAGAAACAGTACATTTTCAAGAAATCTATTGCTACAGTGAAAGTACTTTTTATACTGACCTTTCTACATGTGAAATTTTTTTTAAATCTAGCCTTGCAAATCCAATCTTTGAGGAAAATAAGTAGGTAGAGTTATCAGTAGAAAAATATTTTCCTCATGCCCATAGGTTGTATGAGGTAGATGATAAAGCCCTGGTATCTCTGCAGAAAAAGGAACTACCCACTGAAGGGCAATGAAATCTCATTTAAAACTAACCTCACCATTTCTATATTACGATATATGGAGTTCTTTCTGAAAGCTGTAATAATCCCCTTCATCTACTGAATTTAACTGTATTCAGAAGAAATATATTACAACAGAGGTAAATATGCCCAGCAGAAACAGGAAACTTGTTTTTCTATTACCCACTTTTATAACAGATCATGCAGTAAGTTCAGTAATTGAGAGACTGGTCTCACTTGACTGGAAAACACATACAATGGAACCAGTTGTTTATGGCAGAAATTGAACAGAACAAACAAAATCCAGGCCTGAACAATCCGATACCAGCTGACAATTCAGTTCTGATAGAAAGACATTACTTTACTCAGAATACTTGATAGTACTTTAGCCTCCCCACAGAGTCCTGCAGAGATATCTGGGTGGATAAAACAGATTTTTAAAAGTATAGTAAATAAAAAAAATAATATTCAAGCAGTTCATATTTGCTGCCAATATTTTAAGAAAGTCAATCCACTAAACTTATGGAATTCACTGGTTAATCATCTGGAACCAGAGTTTCTGAAGTGCTAAAGCAGCTTTGAACAGCAGTAGCTTCTTCTGCAAGTGCAGAGAGAATATTTTCTTCAATTTAGTTTATTCAACTAGTTCAGTTCAATTACTAGTTCACTCAAAGTTGAGAAACCTATTGAGAGGTGAAAAAGCAGGAAAACCTATTTTCTACTTCTAATCTATGAGGAAAAACTAAGTGTGAAAGAATGAGATCTACTAGTTCTAAAATCTTGAAGGACAAGATGATCAGAAAATTAAATTCACCAACTACAGATATTTCCTTTGTTTAGTAAATTAGTTTTAAATGAAAAACATGTTTTGATAAAAAAAATTTATGTAACCAGCACATTTAAGGTAGTTTTAGTTATTAAATCAATTTTAAAATGATGTTTTTGTGCATTTAATCGAATTCCAATTTCCAAATGCAGTTGGACACAAATCACAAGTAAAAAAAAAAGTCAATTTAGTAAATAAGAAATGCATCTTTTGCCATTTTCTAAAATGAAAAATGTAAAAATTAAGAATCTGAATAAATGCATATTAAGCTATATATGTGCTTAAATTTGTATGAATATAGTAGCTTATCCTCCTGATTAGCAAAAAGTAATGCCAAATGGTACCAACCAATTTACTTTAGGAAAATAACTAAAAAGTACAAATGCAAAGTTAAGATTACAATAGATAATTTAAATCAAGACTTCCTATTTGCTAATTTAAATTAGGATTTAAATCGATTATTTAAATCAATTCACCCTGACAGATATACATTTTGGGACCACACCATAGCTAAAGGCTTGTCTACATGGCAAATGATTTGCTGGTATAGCTATACCAGCAGGGTCCCCTACTATAGGTGCAGCATTAGCAGACAGGAGGAGTTTGATGGCATAGTAACACCATCTCCATGAACTACATTACCTATGTTGATAGAAGCACTGCTCTCTCAGCACAGTTGCATTTAGACTGGGTTTTTTTTCTGGCACAGCTAAGTCCGCTGGGGGAGGGAGGGGGGAAGTGGGTATGATTTCTCCCCACCCACCTTTCCACCCACTCCTAGCTTACATAAGTATGATGGCAAAACTTTATAGTGTAGACTAAGCCTTAGATTTAACATCCTGGCTTCCTATGACAGAAACTGCAGGTTGGAATTTCAGCTGGGAAGTCTCAATAGCTTCCTAAATGAAATGAGTTTCCAGGCTTAAAACACAATTTTGTTTGAGTTTTGAAGAGTTAGAGGAGGAATTGGTTTCACATGTCAAAGTGGCTCTCAAATCCTTGAGACTATCTTAGGTGGGCTTGGAATTATGTGCTGGTTACAATGGATACATGATGTTTTTGCACAATCTATTGCTCCAGGATGCCATATTTCTCTTCTGCCATATACTTATTAACACTGTTCTCCAGTCATGCACAATCTTCATCATGTAGCCACAACGACAGCTGCAGTGTGAGCGGACAATGATTTGCATTTTATGTCTTATGTCAAACAGTTCCTTTATGGGGATTGAGGTTAAAATTGGAACATCATGACTACAAAGGTTCTAGCTCACAAGAACGAGGTAACCTGAACAGTAAAGTTTAGTGCCATCTTCATTGTAAAAAAGAAAATGAGTTACTGAATAACTGTGCAATCCTATTAGCGCCTCCCTTGTCCTTCTCTTCTGCTGGCCTACCTTCTTGTCCATTTGTGACCTTTATTTGCCTCATCATTTAGGAGTATGCACTTTGGGGCAGAAACCAAGTTTTTACTTGATGGCCTTTTAGTTCATTCCATCGATAGCTTACTCAGTTGGTTAGGTTTTTGTTTGTACATTTTTGGCAATTTCTCATTATGAAATGACATACTGTGCTTACCCAATATGGACTGTTTTGAATTCCGTCAGTAAAAGGAACTTAGAAGTTGATGAACCATTTGTTGCTGCACATGAATATTCAGTTTTATTTTCTATTAAAAAGTTTTAAAACACCCTTTTATCCTAGGATTTAGGAATAAAGTATCTGTTCTTAACTGGTGATATTTATAAACTTCTCGAATCACTGTCCAATGTCAGTTCACTTGTGTATGTCCAATAGCCCTGTTTGGCCTTAGAATTAATGTGCAGAATATAATGTTAAGTGGCATTTTGCAGATAGTTTCTTTTGTGCATTCAGGTGGGTTCTTGTGTATTGCTGTATATTTCAAAGAGACCTTTGTCCTTTTCAGCAGAATGGAGCGATACAATTTTTCTTTAGAACACTCTCTTTGGAGGTTTCACAGGTTCCAGGAACATGAGCCACATTTGATGTAACAACTGTTTTCTTTTGATTTGCTAGCGTAACCAAAGCTAGTACTCCTTTTGTGTTTTCTTTCAGCATTTTACATTCAGCTCTTTCAACAATTGTGGGTGGATTGCGCAAGTTTTGCTGTTGATGTCATGGCAAACACAGGTGCACTAATGCCAAACTGAAAAAAGGTCTGGTTTCCTTTTGTCTTTAGAAGATTGTTTGGCGGCTGCTGTTGCAGGTATATGCAACCAAGGAAAGAATTTAAAATTTTCACTTTACAGATGTGCTTAGTTGTTAAAAGGCAATGTAATGGTTCTCTCTTTTTAAGACGGCTATTGAACTGTTTCTTTTATGTTTATAAGGACAGCACACTGAAGACTTTAAATACTGTGTTACTGCAGTAAGTCATGGAGCAAAACAAAACTGAAGAATTCGTTGCATACTACAGCAGTTACACGATACTGTGATTCAAATATAAGTGCTAGTGAAGTGCTCATGACCCAAATACTAAGGGACAAGAAGAACAGCCTGAGGATATCCTGATCTAGTAAAATGGCAAGAAAGAAGAGCCATCTATACAGCTTTTTTGTTCTTCAGTGTTCTCTGAAGCAGCAATGCAAGAACTCAGCAATAGTATGTTTCAGAGCAGAGACTGGTGTATCTAGGGAGATATAAATATCCAGGGAGAAAGACAGTGGTTGAGATGACCACAGCATGAATCTCCCTCCCTGCAGCATCCTGAGGCCATGTGCTTCTCTGCAGAAGGCACCCTGCTGATTGGGCAGCCTATAGATTACATATCACTTCCACAGGGGGCTCAGCACACTCCCTCAGGACTCTATGAACTCAGTGGCATGCAAAGCTCGGTTGGTTGCAGGATCAAGCCCTTAATTATTTTATTCTTTCTATGTATTAATAGCAACAGAGGCCTCAATCTGATTATAGGGAGAGATCCTGGGGCGGGTCAGGGGTGGAAGATAGTATATAATCATGTAACTGAAGACTGTAGACTGTATCATAATAAATGCACACAAAGGGGCTGAACTGAGGTTGCACCGGCACCCTTAATTCTGGCACTTCCTAACTTTTGAGTGCTTGAGTTTGCAACCTGAATGTTCTTTTAATGGGGGGGGGGGGGGAAGGAGGGGTGTTTGTGTGTGTAATACACATATAAATTGGGACTTGAGGCCACTAACAACTAATTCTTCTAGAGGGAAAGGTGGCCAGCCCAATCAGATATGGACAGGTTAAACTGTAAGGCTTGTCGGATTCTTGTTTTACAGTTTACATGCTTGGGCCTGATCCCATACAATGCGCTGTGTGGGTGCAAGCTCTGCCTGCATGGAGAAGCTTGGAGGATTTTGGCCTAACGGTTTCCTTGATGCTCCCCTAATGAACCTTTAAGAGCCATTATCCTTATGGATTATAAAGCCAGAAAAAGCCATGACGACGACCTAGTCTGACCTCCTGTACAATACATAATAGGCCATAGAATTTCACTCAGTAATACATGCATCAAGCCCATATCTTGGGGGTCAGCTACAGCATATATTCTTAAAGACACCCACATTGATTTAAAGATGCCAAGTTGTGGAGACTGCAAAGGAGCACACACTGTACCACTAGAGTTACATTCAACATCTTGAGCAGACTGGTATCTAGTTTATATTTCGTTAGAGTTGGTACTGTAATACTTTTACATATATTAAGGCACTCTTTGTAGATAAAGTACTGTTCTCCAATAACTGAATTTTATTGGCCATCCTAGGGACAGAAAAAGGTCTGAAGCTTTGATCCACTATGTTTTCTACCTGAGATTTAAGTATTGATCCCCAGAAGGTAACATTACCAAACACTAATATCCTGTTAGCTTTGAATATCCATTAATACTTAGGTGGTATAACTTAATTTAGTAGTGGTATTATGTATAGTATATGTATTTTGTTTTGCTTAACTACAGTATTATATTCCCTTCTAACATCTGTTTGTAATTTTTTACAGAAGGGTGAATAAAATAGTTTAAACAGACATGAAAGGTTTTTTACATGCAGAAAGTTAAAACTGGTTTGGTCATGATTTTGTCATTAAGTCTATAAAACAGAAAGGTAATGGACTTTGCAGATACTTAATAAACTGTGCATATACATTATTCATGTACTGTCAAGCATAATTGGCAGTATAAACAGAAATACAATTCAATTTCAGAAATCCATCAGCATAAAATACTTAAGCATCAAGTTTGATGCCCATTTAGGAACTGATTAAGTCATACTCACATTCGCAGTTTAATAGGGCTGCAGGCTATGTCAGTGTTAGCAACTACAGCAGCAAAGTGCAATTGTTTGTGAAGCAGAAAACTTGTTTAAGTGTACAAAGTAAGTCTGTAATATTTTTGCTTCTGTCCTAACTTTTCTGATGTGAAAAGGCTAGAAAGTTGTGGCTACAGAATGCATACTGAACTACGTACCTCTTCTAGCCCTACAGCATCCTTAAAAGACTAGACATAACATTTAAGTTGAAGAATTGTATCTTCATACTTTTCCTCAAAGGAAAATTACAGATGTGCCATAGTTTTCCTTCAACTGAAATAGAAGTCTCATGTTCCAGGACAGGTCAGATACAAAGGACTACGGCAAAACACAGGCTGACTTCAACAGGAGCAAGATTTGGACCACCACAAACTGAATGGAGCTTGCACAAAGTTTTTCATGCCCAAGAACTTGGGAAGAATAGTTAATTTAATAGCCTGATTTGCATTCATTGAAAAAAATCAGAGGCCTTTTATAACAACTCCATAGTTAAGGATCAGTTCCATTTCACATTTAAAGCAGAAATTTAAACTTCTTGGTTGTATTAAAAATTCAGCACACATCCTGCCTAAAACTTGCAGCACTTACTCTTTGAACACAGAATGAATTTTCTGAGGATTTACAAATAAATCTGTTAATTAGCTTGAATTAAATCATTAAAAACTGGGCACTTTTAGAAATTTAGCATCAGTAAATACAGGCGAGTCTCATCTTAAGCGGGGGTTCCGTTCAGTGGTTAGCGCGTAAAGCGAAAACCGCGTATAGTCAAAATTACATTGAGTTGAATGGCGGGCGGAATCGCCCGCACTACAGATACAGTATTAAAATTGTTCTTTTTCTCTTTTTTGTTTTTTGTTTTGTTTTTGCTGACCACATAAAGCTGAAATCGCGCATGTTAAATGTGCATAAGATGCAACAGACCTGTACAATAATTCTACTGATTGTAATGACTCAGTGCTACAAGGGAGACTGGACACATATCAAGAGTTCTTCTTTGTAGATTAACTGCTCCAACAGTTATTGTTCTTTAAAAGATTCTGTGGCTGCATGCTAGCTTAGGCAACATGGCTTGAAAGGCTCCCCAAGGCATGGCTACCTTAGCTCTACTGTGTACTGAAGCAAAACTACTGGGGGTGCCCTTACCGTGCCATGAGACATTGAGAAGGAAACAGAGAACATTGAATGCCTGAATCCCACACCCCCTCACGTGTAAAAAAATATTATAGGGAGAAATGCCCATTAAGGCATGTGAACAACCTTAACTCTGCATGGCATCAATACAGGTAGAGTTAAGGTTGTTCAGATGCATTTCTTATCTTAACATATTGGGATTTCTTTTACAGGTAACCTTAATTCTGAATTTCCTGGATTTACAATGCCTGGGTTTGGAGATAATTACAACATCCCTATAATATTTTTTACACTTAAATTACTGATACGTACTCTCAACTTTAACTCAATCAAGGTAGTTTTTTGTCTGGGATATCTACTAAAGTTTCTATTAACTTTATCTACCCTCTAACAATAGTATTACAGTTAGAGTTTACCATTTAATAACAGCAAAAAGGTAGACTGATTCCTCCTTCTTAAACTTATAATGTGTGAGTAGGTTTGCTTAGTGTTTGCAAGAATCCATGCTTTCACTATATGTGATACATATCAGTACAGTAAGTCCAAAGGCAACTGTGTGCCTCAACAAAAGATAAAAAAACACCCTAAATTGTAATACCCCCTCAGCTTTTACAAAACCCAATTAAAAAGGAAATAGTCTTGTGCTTTCCCTTAAAGGATAGAACAGATTAACTTGTGTATAGGGCAAAGGAGATAACTCCAGAATCGTGAGCTCCTAACAGAAGAGATTCTGCCTCTTTTCTTCTCAATTACATCTGTGGAACAGCCAGTAGTTCCAGTCCCTGTATCTCGGTAAGAGGAATAGAAGGACATAGGTATTACCTGAAGTAGATTGCTTCAGTAATCACAAAATCCCAGTTTGTAAGTGTTCAAACTCATTTGTATCAGAAAAGTTTTTGCGTTCTTGCTCAAAGAAGTTTTTTTTTTTAAAAATCTTCTTAGATCTAAGCAAGGATCTCTTTTTAAGTGACAAAGCAAGCTTTTCTAGCTGACTCGAAAATTACTTTGTCAAAGTTATTTACCTGCACGGTTCAGTGTAAAGTATAAAAGGCAAGCCCCTTTTTAATTAAACCAGGGATTCGCCATCATTCAGTTCTGAGACTTTGCTCTTTCATTGCTGAAAACAAGGTCTGAAAAATTCATGTGATTAGTCGGAACTGGTCCCATTGTGGATACACGGATTCCTATACATATATACACACACACACATATATATATATATATATATATATATATATATATATATATATATATATATATATATATATATATATATATATATATACACACACACACACACACACTCACTCTATAGCCGTAAGGTGCACTACAAGGTGGTTTAGTGGTTGCCAAGCAACAGATAGGGGCTCTAGTACACTATCCCTTTCCTCTTTTCTTAAGAAAAAATGTTGCTATTATGTTCCTGCCTACTCGGAGCTCAGATGAAGAGGGGTTCCCAGCCACCAAGTGCTTTAGTCTCATTCAATAAGATTATTACAGGCAGCTTGTACTGGAATCCAAAGCAACCTATGAAAAAGTGGTGACCCAGGGCAGCTACCCCTGCCATAAATCCAAACTACTCTAAATGTGTAAATGTAGACAAAGAATCCTGGAAAGAAGGCAGGAGGTGGGCTCTAAACAAGGGGGAAAAAGTGTAGAGAGGTTAGTTGAAAAAGAGAGAGAGAAAAGGAGAGAAAATCCATGCAAGAGGTATTCCATCGAATGAGGTTAACAAATAGAGATTTCAAAATAAGGGGCTTATTCTATCCTGTCCTTAGGATACTTATTCAGATGGGGGTAAAGGAGGTGTCTGAAGCAATGAGTTGGATTTATGACTACAATTAACCTCAGAATGAGCGTGGGGACTCAAACACTAGGTAATATTTAAGGAATTAGTTTTGATTAGGTATCTGTAGTATGCCACACTACGGTGTTTTTGGAAAATTCTTCCTAAGGTAGAACCAGCAGACCTAGGAGCTCTCATCTACTGCGTGGCTACAGACATGCTTCAGGGCAATGTGGCAGACTCAATGTATTTGGCAGCCTCTCTTCATTTGGCATGAAGGGCTTAATTCTCAGGCACAGCACTCTACTGGACTTGTTTATTGCTAATTTAACTGAAGTTAGTTCCCTATTCCATCAGAGGGTCTGCCCTATTCCTTCACTCATTGATTTAATATTCCCCCCTCCCAATTGCTGAATGTGTTTGTGCAGGTGATTTTTATATTATTTGTAATAACTGTATACTGTACCAACTAAAGTATGCTTTAATGTCAAAGGGAATCAGCTATTTATTGCCAAAAACAAGGGTTTAAAAATACTAAGTTTGTAGCATTTATGGTTGTAATGGTTAGTCTGAAACAGTTTTGAAGTGTGAATTGGCCCTATTCTTCTCAATCAAGTGTTGACCCTGAAGTCTAATGATTTCAAATGATTGCAAGTGCAACATGTACTTATTTGCCTGTTCCAAAATGTGTACTTGCAGACATCTGGAACTTGGTGGAAGTTAAGGTTACTTCTCTATGACTTAGCATATTTTCAAACACAAGTGTGCAGTTACATGTAATTTGCACATGATTAACAGTCTGTACGCAAAACTTGAATACTTCCACATGTAAATTGCCAAAAAAAGGAGAAATATCAAAGCAGTCCTAAAAGTACCTTGCATCATATTTTCCCAGAATAAGACCCAGTAACATTACTAACTATAAGGGAGACATTTTGCCTTTGATCTTTGTGCAAGCTTCCAACACACATCAGTAGGTGTCATCCATGGTGCACTAACAGTGTAAGTATAAAAGGAAAGCCCCTTTCTAATTAAACCAGGGACTATATTAAAAATTTAATTCAGTATTCCACTGACTGAATTTGTCATCAACTGAAACAGGTAATGTAACAAATACCTATCCACTTAGACTGCCACCACAATTGAAATTTGTTATCTTGTTCACTTATAGGTTTCCATGCATTTGTTTTACTAGGTGTGCTAGTATTGTTTGGCTCAGCAGTTTTCAGCTTCCTGTTAACAGTTTTGCTGACTAGAGAAGCAGTGCTGTCTCAAGGACTTTTTAACATCTTTTTGGTCTACTTTCAATAGCAGGGCTGCTTTTAAAGGAAAAAGGAGGCAAGAAGTCTAAATGCAAGTGGGAATACTGTATAATCTAACTGAATGTGACAGCTCAGTAAAGAAAGAAAGAGACAAGGGAAAAGATCCAATCCTGAGAAGCAGCATGTTGCGCTTACAGTCCATTTTTTTCAAAGAGAATAGTAAATTGTTCCCTGCTGTAGCCCTTTGTTTGCAAGTTTAACAGTGCTGGGTTTTAATAAGTCTTATCTGATGTAAATAAAATGTGATTCAAAAGTTAATATTGCAAAAGGACAAACAAGCTTGGTTATTTTTTTTTTTTTTAAATGCACCTTCATATGGCAGGTGATTTTTCTTTAAGCAACTTAAAGCCACTGTTCAGAAAATGAATCTGTAGGATCTACTTAGAGTGAAATCTGACCTTAAAGTCTATGAAAGCTGTAGGCTGGCAGAAAATAGAATACAATATTCTGAGTCTCAATGACCTCATAAAACAAGGATTAAAGAAGAACCAGTCTTACTCCATTTTTACGGCCACCAGACATTTATTGAAGATACCCTGTTGTTATTAAAACAAGACAAGACAATGGCACCCTAGGCGAAAGCAGCTTCCTCTATGAAACCAGAGCTGAAACCTTGTTAGTTTATATAGGCTGTGTGAAGTGGCCTCAATATTTACTATTTTGATCTAATAAAAGTTCTCTGGAATTGTGCGCACAGCAATAAGGGTTATACTATCAAAATAACTATCCAAGGAATGTTGATGACTGTCTAATAAATGTTTTTTCCCCCAAAATATAATGATTTACTTTTTTTTTTTTTGTTTACAAAAAGCTGAATGTTCTTGATTGAACTCTTTGCTGGATAATCTGAATCTGTCACAGGCCCAGATTAATCCATCAAGCACGTCAGATCTGACCTGCACGTTGGAGTCCAACACTCCATGGCTTGAAGAGTACCAATTATCATAAGTGTTCTTTTGGATGACAGTACCGTGTAAACTGCCTTTAGAATTATTTAGATACAATCATTTTCAGCCATCTATCATTTTTTGAAGGCATCTTTTCAGAAGAGCTTGCAAAATATAATCCCCTCTTCAACTGCCAGGCTCATACATGACCTTTCAAGGCAAGTGACCATCTAGACTATTTTCTTCTAGCAGAATCTCTCTTAGCAAGTACTGGACTAAGGAGAAGAAGAAAACAGAGCCTTACGGGGTGACAGGACTGTGTTTCTTAAAATTATGAATTTTAAAATAGTTTTCAATATCAAAAAACTATACTATTTAACCCATTCTAACATAGCATGATGTGCATTTGGTGCATACCGCCAGTATCTTGATAGCCTATGAGCCTTCAACTGCCTAAGGAATATCCTGCTAATGCACTCTGTGGTATAGTTAATCACTATGTGAAAACAGAGTCTTGTAAGTTTTTTAAAAATTGAAAACCAACTAATATACTACAACAGAGTTTGTAGTAAAATGCTAAGAGAAAATAGACAGACAATCAGTCTGTAGCCCAAATACCGCTAACTCTCCTCTAAGGAAAAACATTAAAGCTATTTAATCCCTCCCAATTTAAGAACTATAGAGTAGGAGATCTGCACCAAGCTCAAGAGTGGAATATCAGGTGAAATTTTCAGAAGTGCCTGGAGTGACTTACGAACACCCACCCTTAGAAAGTCAAGAGGACATGTGCTCCTAAATCAAATGGGTACTTTTGAAAATCCCACCCACAGACCTCATTTAGTAACTAAGCTCTAGAGGCTTCCTACTGTAGAGGGGGTCAAAAAAAGCAGCAACAAGGCCAAACACTACAACTTACAGGAAATTTGTCTTTAGTCTTATAGACGTATGGCTGTGTGAGCTCTCCTAGTGAGAATAGCCTTGCTCTGCAGTATCTGAGATTTTAATGGTCAGAAAGGCTGTTACAATTTGCTGGCCTGTAATTCTCATTCTTTGCTATGATAACTAAGCAAAAGTGTTATAATTCGGAAAGGAAGAAGCACCTACTTGACTCAAATAAGGGCTGAATCCTTCTTGGGAACTACCTCTTGTGAGGTACTGAGTAGAGCTGGGCAAAATTGTTTGAAAAAACAATTTATATTCACCTAAAATGAAGTTCAGTCAACCTGAAACTCTTTGCAAATTTGACACTAATTCACCTAATAGTTTCGGCCAGAATTTTTTTTTTGGGGGGGGGGGGGGCGCTAGATTCACAAAATGGCAGGAAGAGGTGGTGATGGCACTACCTACCCATTTTATAAAATTTTTAGCCCAACCATTAGAGCACTCACCTGGGCTGTGGGAGATCTGGGTTTCAATCCCCGCTCAAGGAGCAGAATTTTGAACCCTAACCACAAGGCTGAAGAGTCATTTCTTCTAGGTCTCTCTGGCCTAATGACTACACAGCTATTTCATACAAAGTTGAACTGCTTCACCAGTGGAGGGAGAGAGAGAGACGTCTCAGAATACCCCATAGTATGGTAGTTAGGAGACCAGAGTTCAAACCCCTGCTTCAAAATGGGGATTTAAACCCAGGTCTCCCACATATGAGGTCCGTACCCTAACTTGGCTAACTGTTATAAGACCGGTATTACCACCTCCCCCTCATTTTGTGAATCTAGCCCTTTAAAAATCACCAAGACAGGCTTTTTTAATTTGGTTTCACCCAAACAGATTTTTTTAAACCCAATTTCTCAAAACTAACAGCAAACCAAAAAAAAAAAAAAGTTATTTGCCCAGCCCCAGTACTGAGAAATTTAGTATATCTCCCCTTCTCGCATATTTCATTGTTACTCATAACATTTTAATGAAAGAAAATTTAAAAAGTTTACAGATTCCTGGGGGAAAAGGTCAAAGTATTTTTATAGCTTCTTTCAGTGTTGAAAGGACTATCCTTAATGGTCTCTCACCAGTGTTAAAGTTGGATCTAAGTTTATCCAACGAATATCTTCAAAACAAAACAAAAAAGCCTTCATACAGTACATGCATTCTCTCCCTTCGGGGAGTAGGGAGATAGATAATCCAGTACAATAGATCCTACAAAAAACTCCACAGTTTTTCATGTAGAATTAACTAGAACATTAACCCAGGTAACATGATTCCATTTTAAAAAGCTGTTCCATTGTTTAATACCAATAGTTCTGTAAACTATTTTGCAACCCAATATCATGCTAAACCAGACCTCAGTCAGATTAACACCATTTATTACTCTTTCACTTACAATTCTTTATGGTTCAAGGCCCTTGTTAATAGCAATGTAGAAGAAAATGCAGTGCTAAGTACATTACAAGTCTAATCTTTAATGTCATTTAGTTTAAATAAAAAATGGGAGCAAGAGCTCACAAGGTGTTCAGATTCTGTGGTGATGGGGCCATCTATGTATTTACCAATTTTAAATATAATGTCTCGTTCATGAAGATGTGACCTAAATGGAAGATCTTTTGCAAAAATATATTTTAGTTCAAAAGAGACAATTTATAGTTCTCATGTAGTGGTATCATTAAATAGGAGCATAAAGACATGGTATGATATTCATCCACCAGTTACATACAAGGTCAGAAATTAAGACTTAAAAATAATGGCCTGCAACAATATTACACTTAGACTCATAGACTTTAAGACCAGAAGGGACCATTGTCATCATCTAGTCTGACCTCCTGCACATCAAAGGCCGAAGAACCTCACCCATCCACTCCTGTAATAGACCCATGTTCTCTGGCTGAATTACTGAAGTCCTCAAATCATGATTTAAAGACTTCAAGTTCTAGAGAATTCACCATTTACTCTAGTTTAAATCAGCAAGTGACCTGTGCCCCGTGCTGCAGAGGAAGGGCACCACGCAGAGAGAAAAAAAGAGTTATAGTTTTAAAATGAAAAATTATTTGCACCACAGGCCTAAAATCACCACTTCTCCCACTCTTATTTCATTAAACCTCAAACCCATTAACCATAATGATATCAACCTCAGTTGTGTGTCTCAGGATTGACAAGAACTGCTGAATGCAGCTGGAGAAAAGACTGGTTTTTCCATCTGTTTAAATTAATGAACAATCACCCACAGTTACAGTCCCAAATACTGATGTCATGCCCACTACTTTTGGAGAGAAGTCTAATTTCTCAGCCTAAAACATCTTTCTGGACATCTGTTTAATCCCCCCTTTCCTCCCTCACTAAAAAAATGAAGACTGATTTGCGTAATCTATCTCCTAAAATAGGAAATGAGGTCATATCCAAAGCAGGGTTCAAAGTTGCCTCAACTGTGAAATGATTTTGTGACCAAAGTCAGAAAAAAGGACAAATTGATGCATTCGCAAAGGAGGAAAAAGTGTGATGAGAAGCTATTTTTTCCTCACAGAAAATGAAACATTTCCCTTCTAAAGTGAGGTGTTTTTTTGTTTGTTTTATTAAAGCAAGCAAAAAAGTCTGTAATGCTGTTCCACAAACAGTGAAGTACCTATCCCAAACTCAATGCCCATAATAGAACATATACCAGAAACATTAACTTCTTAATCACAATAGTCAAACTTTCTGACTTATTAACTCTGAGATTTTCAAGAGGTGGATTATTTAATTTCCTCTGTCCTGACACATTGTAAGTATATACTGCGCAACTAACGCCTGGCAATCTGTCCAATTGTTATTGCTGTCTCTACGGTCACTGATCTTAAAGGATATGTCTACACAGGAATAACACACCTGCAGCTGGCCTGGGTGAGCTGACTTGGGTTCGCACGGCTCAGGCTCTGGAAAAAATAATAATAATAAAAAAAAATCACTGTATAGGCATTTGGCCTTGGGCTGAAGCCTAAGCTCTGGGACCCTCTCGGGATGGAGGGTCTCAGAGCTCAGGCTCCAGCAAAAGCCAGAGTGTCTACACACTGATTTTTTAGCCCTGCAGCTTGAGCCTTGTGATCCTGAGTCAGCTGACCCAGGCCATGGGTGTTTTACCTCTATATAGACATACCCAAAGACTCACAATACCTTGTTATCTGCTCCAACTCAGAGGAACTGGCTTAACTTCCTTCAGGTAGCAGATATCTGCAAGTACCTATTTACAATATGCTTAGGCAACGTCAGAAAGAAAGGCATTAAGAGAAGTCTATTTTGAAAGAGTCCCTAAAGTCAGTTAGTTTCTGACTTGCCCATGCCGTGTCTTTTATTTCACTATTATGGCTTACAGAATTTTGTATGCATACTTGAAATGCACATGTTCAAACTATTATGGGAAGTCAGACTAGATGATCACAATTGTCCCGTCTGGCCTTGGAACCTATGAATCCCGAGTAGATCTCATGGGAGTTTGAGAACAATTCCTTAAATGCTACAGAAAATGGCAATATTCTGCGCCTGTTAACTGAAGAAAAACATCCCATGAACACTAGCTGCCCAGTTTCACCTTTACTATTCTTCAGAAAGCAACTTTGGAGAAAGACAAAAAGGTAGCATTCCAGTTCCTGCCATGTATGGTCAAGAGACCAGATTGCTCTTAACCTGATGCTAACTGCACTTCTGTTCATTCATGCTCAGTACAGCTCTCAGAACAGGCACCTTGAAAAGTTCACTAACCAATCCAGTGGCTCAGTTTAATAGTGATAAGCTGAAATGCACTAGACCTAAGCTTCTTATTACAGAATCATATTCATGGTGTGTTAATGTACTGTAGGCTAAACATCAATGGGCATTTCCATTACAAAGCAAAAACTAATCTGAATAAGGGCCTCATCATTATCTCTACTGATTATTCCCCATACCAGTCCTAATCTTGCTCCCATTAAATTCAAAGGTGCAAGATCAGATCCTAAACAAATGAAGAGCACAAACAACTATTTTCCACTTCAAATCAACTTTCAAACTGGAGAAAATGTAGATCACAAAAAATAATGTCAAGATTATGAATAGTAACTTGATAAATGAAAGAACTTGAGAAACAAACGTACCTTTACCAAACAATTTTTGTAACCTGGGACAGAACCATTTACATAAATAATGTTGTGCTTTGTGTTGATCCTCCACACCTGCAGGATTAAAAAAATAATTGAAACCTAAGCATTTTATTATGGTTTCAGGATTTATTCAATTTACTATTTATAGCCAGTTAACAGTTGTTCATAAGACAAAAGGTGGTAAATTTAAGCGGTTGCGGAGTAAAATATAGTTGCGTAATTGGGATGCTTATGCGATGTAGGAATATATTTTATGATATATTGTGTATGCATGCAAAAGGCATACGTATGCCCACGTTCAATGGCAAAATGAAGTACAAATGTGTTAGCAGCAGCTGGGACTCTGGGGAGAAGAGGTGAGACTGAGCCTTTTATGTTATTTGTCCTAAATTTGCCCCAACATTTTAATCAAACTCAACTTTGAGCTGGCACCTCTCAAATGCGTTTGAGGCTTGAACCATAAGGCAATAGGAGCCTGTCCGTCAACTTCAATGAGCTTTCAATCAGCTCTTGAAGCTTAGATCATCTTCCAGAAATCACAATTTTACTTCAGTCTCTCTTCCCATTATAGTGAGAGCTATAGCAAAACCTTGTGGGAGAAATTAGCAGGACAAGCAAGTGTCATGGAAATGTTATTGCAAACACCTGCTAATTTTTTAAGTACTTGTGAAAGTGCTGAATTGAACATCCTGAAAACATAAGTTCTCTACTTATCCACCAACCACGTATAGCACAGATAGCAGCAGCACAAGCTTCCTCGCACCACCGCACTAAAACACTTCTTGTACTATCTAAAGAGGTCTCCTGTATGGGTAAGCGTGTCTTCATTCCCATTTAGTGCTGTGAACATGTGTGCACCAGGAACTGGACAGAGACAATAACCTCATTTGATACAGGGCAGCCATCAGACTGTAAGAACTTATTGCACTGCTGACCTGGCCTGGATCTGAACTAGAGCTGGCACAGGCTCTAAGAAGTCAGCTGGTAGCCTTCCAAAAAGTACTTTTCCTGCCCACCACGCAGAAAGACAGTGAGGCGTACACCATATGTGCTAAAGCCTCACCTACGACTCCCATCCCACCTCCAAAAACCCAAGCCCTTAGGATGCGTGTACATGTGGGAGCAGAGCAGATGCCTTCTTTTTAAGTTACAAGATGAGGATGGAGACGTGTTGTTTGGGCCTTTTTGGTTCTCTCTTTCATGGTGCAGTTATGCTGACCTAGTTTGGGACCTGACTGAAATGTGATATTGCATTGTGGGGTGTTTCCCCTTTTCAACCCAAGCAGCTAGTCAAAGATTGGGGCCCCGGGGATGTTCCAGGCAGGAGTAGGAAGTGGTGGTAGTGAGGTATTTCTTTGATGACATTTTATGTATAAAGAATACAAAATCCTGTGTCACTGAATGCAGAAAGAATCAAATAGCAGGAAACTGCTTTTGTTCACAGCACCAACAGCACCTCTCCCCACATTTCTTCCAGGGTTAGATGCTGTGTTTTCAGCTGCTCTGCCTCTCCATTCAGGGTGTTCTCGGTTTCTAGGTGTTCTGCCTCCCTTCACCCCTCCCTTCCCCGCAAACAAAAATATACTCAGCAAAAACTTCTGGATGGGTTCACATTCTTTCGTGTCTTAGGCCATGTCTACAGTAGACAGACTACAGAGGCACATCTGTACCAATGCAGCTGTGCTGCTTTAAGATCTCTCGTGTAGCTGCTCTATGCCGAAGGGAGAGAGCTCTCCCATTGGCATAATTAAACCACTCCCAATGATCAGAGGTAGCTATGTTGGTGGGAAAAGCTCTCCTGCCGACATAGCACTGTCCACACCAGCACTTTTGTTGGTGTAACTATGTCGCTCAGCGTGGTTTTTTTACACCCCTGAGCGACATAAGTCATACAGAGAAGAGTGGTAGTGCAAACATAGCCTTAGATGGGGGACTTCTGATTAACTCATCCTGACAGTTATGGCAATTAAAGGATGTGTTCACACCCAATCTGAAAGAGGTTTGTGCTCTAAGCAGTCACCAGTCCTGTCAGCATGACATGGGTGTTACGGCAGCTGCCAAGCCTCATTATCTAACTGAAATAGAGTGAACTCTCTCCACACGTGACTACTATATTTAGAACTCACCTTTAATGCAAAAGAGGTCCTGTAGATATTACCCATTTTCCCAGGCATTTTTGTTCCACGGAAAACTTTGCCAGCACCCTGTATCAAAATAGGGGCAAAAATTACATACTTACAAAAGGTACCATTGCAAATTGAAAGGGGTATATAAAGCTTCTTGGCAAAGTTCAGAGGGGTAAGGAAGGGAGATAGCTACAGTTGTTAACGTAGACTGTTTCACATATTGGACAAATTGACACCAAGAGGAATCTCAAAGATGGGGTTTGCAGTGTTGAATATCTCCATTACTGAGTAGCATTTGTAAATGCTTCCTACTGGTGTGCAAAGTTTGTGTGTTACCGGAAATAGTGTAGATTCACTGTATTACGGCGAGCGGAGACTTCCTACGCAACGTACAATACATTGTCAAGATACAGAGAAACAATACAGGATGCTCCAGCCTTGACAAAGAGGTTTACAGATCAGAGGGGACATTCTCACTCCTGCCCCTGCCCCTTTACATCAGGTAAAATGGTCAAAAGGGGGTAAGAGAGCTCTAAAAGCCCTTTAAAAGGAAGATTCCCCTGCCACAAGCCCTGTGGAGGCAGATGTAAGGCTGCCTTCCAAGGCCCCTTTGATAAATCCTGGAGTAGGGGATGTGCCAGAGGAGGGCTGCTGCATGCAGCACTGCCACCTATAGCACAGCTCAGGGAGGTTGCTGTAACTTAGACTGCTTTTCAGGGCTCTCTAAATTACCTTGTGGCCCATCCCAAGACCCTACAGCAGCCCAGGATCAGGAGGGTGCAAAAATGACTTAAAGTCCCTTTAGCCCACTTCACCCTGGTCCGAGTTCTGTTCTACGTCTTCTAGATGTGCAGCAGAGAATCTCACCCTTAGTTTCTTTTTCTTTTAATAGGAAGGTATGTTTTCAAAATGATGCCACCACAAACCAAATACTAGCCAGACCCCCTTTGTTATTTGAAAGTTCAGTTGGGCATCTTGGCACAGTGTGTATTGTGCACAGAAAAAGGTAGAAATAAAGGCAGTAATTTTCACGTTCCTTAAGTAGCCTGTGCCAATAGTGATGTCGGAGTACAGTTCTTAGCAGGAAACAGAAGTCAGTTAGGTGACAAGAGATGAAGGTTGTCTCCATTTTCATACCATCATCTAGGATTCTCTGCTGCTTCCTTCCCCTCCCATGTGCATTTGTAGTGTTTCTCTTTTTCTTTAACTTGTGTCAAAGACATGAGCCCAGAGAATCAACTGCAGTAAGGCTAACGGTGGATGTTCCTGTACTCAACACTGAAATGAAACCCACAGTAAAAATGGCCCATATGGATAGGCAAATATGATCCAACATCATGGACATTACTTTGCCCTGATCATCTTATCTTCTCCCTTTACTTCTTAGTTTCCTATTCTAGTTCTACTTGTTTCATGAAATTACGAATGGCACAAACCCAGATGAAATTCAAAATACCTACACAAGAGTTACTTTGGGTTTTTTAATGATTAGTACCAACTGCTAAACAAAGTATTATACGGCCAGAAAAATCAAATTTTCCAGCATTATATGAAAACAAATGCCAGAAGTAGAGCTTAGCAGCCCAATTTGCAGTTGGAATGGAGGAGATCAATACTAGTTGTTCTTATAGTCTTGTGGCCTGTCTTGTGCAGCATAGTGTCATTTTGTTCCTGAAGTTCTCTCAAGTGTCATTAATCTTTTCATCCATTCTTCTGGACATTTTTTTAAAAATCACTCCAGGAAATAATAATAATAATAAAAAAAAGACGACAACATAATCAGGTCTCAGTACAATGGCTTTGTTGGTCCCAGCTCTGGTTCCCCGGTATTCGGATAATACAACTGTTTCATATAACACCTAGTTTGATCCCAATAATGTGCCAACTTCACAGGTCCAAAGTTTCTATACTAGATAAATGTAAAGTCCAGACCACCTATCTAGGGCCTGGTCTACACTATGAGTTTAATTCGAATTTAGCAGCGTTAAATCGAATTAATCTTGCACCCGTCCACACAGCGAAGCCATTTATTTCGAAATAAAGGGCTCTTAAAATCGATTTCTGTACTCCTCCCCAACAAGCGGAGTAGCGCCAAAATTGATATTGTCATTTCGAATTAGGGTTAGTGTGGCCGCAATTCGATGGTATTGGCTTCTGGGAGCTATCCCACAGTGCACCATTGTGACCACTCTGGACAGCGATCTGAACTCGGATGCCCTGGCCAGGTAGACAGGAAAAGCCCCGCGAACATTTGAATTTCATTTCTTGTTTGCCCAGCACAGGAGAGCACAGGTGACCACAGAGAGCTCATCAGCACAGATAACCATGCAGGCCGATAATCGAAAAAGAGCACCAGCATGGACCGTACGGGAGGTACTGGATCTGATCGCTATATGGGGAGAGGATTCAGTGCTAGCAGAACTTCGTATGAAAAGACGAAATGCCAAAACTTTTGAAAAAATCTCCAAGGGCATGATGGAGAGAGGCCACAATAGGGACTCAGAGCAGTGCCGCGTGAAAGTCAAGGAGCTCAGACAAGCCTATTAGAAAACAAAGGAGGCAAACGGTCGCTCCGGGTCAGAGCCGCAGACATGCCGCTTCTACGCTGAGCTGCATGCAATTCTAGGGGGGGCCGCCACCACTACCCCACCTCTGACCGTGAATTCCGAGGCGGGGGTAATCTCATCAGCCACACCTGAGGATTCTGCGGATGGGGAAGAGGAGGAGGAGGACGAGCTTGCGGAGAGCACACAGCACTCCGTTCTCTCCAACAGCCAGGATCTTTTTCTCAGCCTGACTGAAGTACCCTCCCAAGCCAGTACCCAAGACCATGACCCCATGGAAGGGACCTCAGGTGAGTTTACCTTTTAAAATATAAAACATGGTTTAAAAGCGTTTTTTAATGATTAATTTGCCCTGAGGACTTGGGATGCATTCGCGGCCAGTACAGCTAATGGAAAAGTCTGTTAACGTGTCTGGGGATGGAGCGGAAATCCTCCAGGGACATCTCCATGAAGCTCTCCTGGAGGTACTCCAAAAGCCTTTGCAGAAGGTTTCTGGGCAGTGCAGCCTTATTCCATCCTCCATGGTAGGACACTTGACCACGCCATGCTAGTAGCAAGTAATCTGGTATCATTGCATGACAAAGCCTGGCAGCGTATGGTCCCGGTGTTTGCTGGCATTCAAGCAACATCCGTTCTTTATCTCGCTGTGTAATCCTCAGGAGAGTGATATCGCTCATGGTAACCTGGTTGAAATACGTGAATTTAATTAAGGGGACAGAGGTGGCCGTTCCTACTGGGCTGTTTGCCTGAGGCTGAAAAGAAATCCTTCCCTGCAGTTAGCCAAGCGCGGGGGGGGGGGGGGGGCGGCAGGGGGAGGGGGAGGGAAATTGGCGCTGAGCTTTTCGCCTTTGGCTAGCAGGGATCTTCCCTGATACCAGCCACGCGGCGGGGGGAGGGATAAAGCGATCATCCCAGAGAATTGGATTGGGGGGGGAGGGAGGGTTAGTTTGTTTTCTGCTGCTGAAGGTTAACAGGAAAACCGCAGCAATCAACGGGCTTTGCTTGGTATGTGGGAAAGGAGGGCGCAGAAGCCGAAAGACAATGGCTTACCATGGCCGCATGCAAGCTGAATTCTGTTGCCTGGACCTGCGTCTGTGATCTCTAACACCAAAGCCACAAAAGAGGGTCCTGTGGCACCTTTAAGACTAACAGAAATATTGGAAGCATAAGCTTTTGTGGGTAAGAACCTCACTTCTTCAGATGCAAGGTTCTTACCCACGAAAGCTTATGCTCCCAATACTTCTGTTAGTCTTAAAGGTGCCACAGGACCCTCTGTTGCTTTTTACAGATTCAGACTAACACGGCTACCCCTCTGATACTTGACACCAAAGCCACAGGCACTCAATACTAAGATGGAAAATGCGACCTTGTACTGAAATCACATGTGCTATGTAATGTGAATAGTGTTGTTCACCATGAAAGAGTATAAGCATTGTTCTGTAAAATGTATCATTTTAAAAACTTCTCTCCTTTTTTTCATCCCTCCAGCAGCTGCAAATTTTTCAAGCCTCCCTCCTCCGTCCCGAAGGCTATCTCAGATAAGGCGGCGGAGAAAGAGGACGCGAGACGAGATGTTCTCGGAAATAATGGAATGCACCCGCAATGAAAGAGCTCATTTGAATGAGTGGAAGGACACGGTATCTAAGTACAGAAAAGATGCCAGCGAACGTGAGGTCATGAGGGACACTCGAGATGAGAGGTGGCAGGCTGCAACGCTGGGGCTGCTGCGTGATCAAATGGACATGCTCCGGCATCTGGTGGAGCTTCAAGAACGGCAGGAGGATAACAGACTGCCGCTGCATAACCTCCCTCCCCCCTCACCATGTTCCATAGCCTCCTCACCCAGATGTGTAAGAACGCGGGGGGGGGGGGAGGGGGGAGAGGCTCTGTGCACCATCCCACTCCACCCCAGTGGACAGCCCAACCAAAAGGCTGTCATTATATTGAATTTTTTCAGTGGCCTTTTACTTCCCTCCTATCCTCCTCCCAAACCTCACCCAGGTTACCTTGTCGGTTCTTTCCCTATGTTTATAATCAATTAATAAAGAATACATGATTTTTAAATGATAGTGACTTTATTTCCTTTAAAAGCAAGCTGTGATTTAAGGGGGGAGGGTGGTTTGCTTACAGGGAATGAGTCAATCAAGGGGGCGGGTTTTCAACAAACAGAACTTTCACACCATAGCCTGGCCAGTCATGAAACTGGTTTTCAAAGCTTCTCTGATGCGCAGCGCTTCCTGGTGTGATCTTCTAATCGCCCTGGTGTCTGGCTGCGCAAAATCAGCAGCCAGGCGATTTGCCTAAGCCTCCCACCCCACCATAAAGGTCTCCCCCTTACTCTCACAGAGATTGTGGAGCACACAGCAAGCAGCAATAACAATGGGGATACTGGTTTGGCTGAGGTCTGACCGAGTCAGTAACGAGCGCCAGCGACCTTTTAAACGGCCAAATGCACATTCTACCACCATTCTGCACTTGCTCAGCCTGTAGTTGAACAGCTCCTGACTCCTGTCCAGGCTGCCTGTGTATGGCTTCATGAGACATGGCATTAAGGGGTAGGCTGGGTCCCCAAGGATAACTATAGGCATTTCAACATCCCCAACGGTTATTTTCTGGTCCGGGAAGTAAGTCCCTTGCTGCAGCCGTTTAAACAGAGTAGTGTTCCTGAAGATGCGAGCGTCATGAACCCTTCCCGGCCAGCCCACGTTGATGTTGGTGAAATGTCCCTTGTGATCCACAAGTGCTTGCAGCACCATTGAAAAGTACCCCTTGCGGTTTATGTACTGGGTACCCTGGTGCTCCGGTGCCAAGATAGGGATATGGGTTCCATCTATCGTCCCACCACAGTTAGGGAATCCCATTGCAGCAAAGCCATCCACTATGACCTGCACATTTCCCAGAGTCACTACCTTTCTTAGCAGCAGCTCAGTGATTGCTTTGGCTACTTGCATCACAGCAGCCCCCACAGTAGATTTGCCCACTCCAAATTGATTCCCGACTGACCGGTAGCTGTCTGGCATTGCAAGCTTCCACAGGGCTATCGCCACTCGCTTCTCAACTGTGAGGGCTGCTCTCATCTTGGTATTCTGGCGCTTCAGGGCAGGGGAAAGCAAGTCACAAAGTTCCATGAAAGTGCCCTTACGCATGCGAAAGTTTCGCAGCCACTGGGAATCGTCCCACACCTGCAACACTATGCGGTCCCACCAGTCTGTGCTTGTTTCCCGGGCCCAGAATCAGCGTTCCACGGCTATAACCTGCCCCAGTAACAGCATGATCTCCAAAGCACCGGGGCCCGTGGTTTGATAGAATTCCATGTCCATGTCCTCATCACTCTCGCCGCCGCACTGCCGTAGCCTACTCCTCGCCGCCTGTTTTGCAGGTTCTGGTTCAGCATAAACTGCACGATAACGTGCGAGGTGTTTACAATGTTCATGACTGCTGTCTTGAGCTGAGCGGGCTCCATGCTTGCAGTGGTATGGCGTCTGCACTGTTCACCCAGGAAAAAGGCGCGAAACGGTTGTCTGCCGTTGCTTCCCTGGAGAGGGGGGAGGATGTACCCAGAACCACCCGCGACAATGTTTTTGGCCCCATCAGGCATTGGGATCTCAACCCAGAATTCCAATGGGCGGAGGAGACTGCGGGAACTATGGGATAGCTACCCACAGTGCAACGCTCTGGAAATCGACGCTAGCCCCGGTACATGGACGCACACCACCGAATTAATGTGCTTAGTGTGGCCGCATACATTCGACTTTATACAATCTGTTTCCAAAATTCAAATTATATAAATTCGGATTAATCCCGTAGTGTAGACATACCCTAGGGAATGGACTTCAAGGAAGCATGTAGAGAAATCAATAGCACGCTCTTTATTTTGGCATTGAATGCTATAGTTTGAAAGATTTGTTAAATAAGGATACAAGCTAGTTAAGGTCAAGAAGCTAGATGAAATTCCACTGTAAACCCTTCAAGTCATCAAAATACCAGCTGGATCTTTGGAAGATAAAGCAAAATGCCAAAACCCTTCCAATCTAACATCAAAATGTTTGGCTTGTGACAATGGTTACATAAATGAAATTATAAAGAGATTTCAGATCCCTCTTAGCACAGATTTAAGAGTGGATTTTATTTCTCCCTACTTTGTTATAAAACATTATGTTTAGTAACATCTATTAGCTAAATTAAAAAAAAATTATAAAATGATATTAACCCTCATGCACCAAGATACACCTCTACCCCTCTATAACGCTGTCCTCGGGAGCCAAAAAATCTTACTGCATTGTAGGTGAAACTGCGTTATATCAAACTTGCTTTGATCTGCCGGAGTGCGCAGCCCTCCCACCCCCCGGAGCACTGCTTTACCGCGTTATATCCGAATTCGTGTTATATCGGGTCGCAGGTGTATAAGGAAACCACTATTGCCTCAGGTTAGAAAGAAAGTTCTATGGACATGTTATTCCATATATTGTCCATTATGTATCTGTTTGCACCTTTCTCTGAAGCATCTGGTACTGTCAGACAGGACACTAGACTAGAAGGATAACTGGTCTGTTCTAGCATGTCTACATACTGTGAAATGGTTTGTTTTAAACACACAGCTCTCTCTCCTGCACTACGTGTTGCTCCAAAGAATGGTGGTGAAGAGTATCTAAATTGAGATAAATGAAGTTCAACTACTTACAGTGCTGGATATTGCCCCAGGTCTTCTGTGTGTTTTAGTTTGGCCATGGGTGGCCGGCTGGCCTTTAAATCCCCATCTTTTCATGACTCCCTGAAATCCTTTACCAATTCTGAAAATAAACAAAGCCAAATTAAATTTGCTTTCAAATAGATTACCAAGCAAATAAAGATTCTGGCAACAGTAACTAGAGATCCAGTTAGGCTCCTGAGCTTTCACCGTAAGTAAAGCTCGTCAATCAAAACATATTCTAAAGTCTTAATTGATTATATTACTTGCACTGCTTTTGGGAGTAAGAGGCAGTGGAGGAGAGTTAGCTAGGCAAAAGATTAATTGCATCAACATACACTAAGATTTCTTGCTGTACTGGTCCTCATCTCAAAATACACCTCTACCTCAATAGAACGCTGTCCTCGGGAGCCAAAAAAATCTTACCGCGTTATAGGTGAAACCGTGTTATATTGAACGTGCTATGATCCACCGGAGTGCGCAGCCCCGCCCCACCCGGAGCACTGCTTTACTGCGTTATATCCGAATTCGTGTTATATCGGGTGGCGTTATATCGAGGTAGCGGTGTACTATAAATTATGTTGTCACCAATATTGAGTTTAGAAGCAGAAAGGAAGAAAAATCTAAACTCAACTCAAAAAGCTAAACTTCGCAACTCAATCAAGAGACTGGAGGGGCTCAAGTGTTGCTATGATGAGCCTTGCAGTGAACAAAACAACATTTTCCTTCCCAAACTACAAAACACTTATCACATAAAAATCAACTTTTGAAAATGTAGTTCTAAGCAACAATGAAAATACTTAAAAAAATGTCTAAATGATCAAATCTGGACTGATGCAAAAAATATGGTCTAGAAATTAAATTTATTCCTTGTGGTCCTTTCCTTAATCTTCTCTAACCTGAATGATAATTTTACACACTTTGAAGTCCACATTTACACAGAGCTCAAAGATCATGTGGTCAAATTTCAAATGAAGTATCAATGCTTTTTACTAACGAGGAAACTAGAAGAATAGTAAACCAATTGTTTAACCTGCAATATTTTACCATCCAGAAACTTTTGGACCAAAAGGCTGCATCTTTTTAGCCTGAAAATATACACACTACCTTTTGTTTGATCAATAAAAAGGATCTCAATACAACCTTTAAGTGAAGAGGAGAACTGTGAATGCTGCCTTCCCCCTTTACACAAACACTGACAACTTTTTACATTTTCCTCTTATGCTGTGGAATACAGAGTTAAGACTGAATTCTATGTTAATGATAAAATTTGTAAATGTTGTGTAGATTTAACATCTAATGTATGGCCAGATGAAGCAACTTAGCTACAGTCTGAATATAATTCACTTTATTCTTAAGTATAAAAATGTTCTGTCTAAAATTTGACTTCTGCATTAAACAGGCACTTCTCTGAAAAGAAAATCATATGCACTAAGTATATTTACTCCTCAATGTATTCCAATGATAATTTATATGACCTGAGGATGTCTGCAAGACAGAGGATAAAATTTCAATTATATTAACTTGAAAAAAAACATTAATAGATGTGCTCATTTAAATTTAGTCATTACAAGTACAGGCATGCACTATTCATAGCCTTCAGGGGGAAAAAAATCCAGCAGCTCACAATATTGTTTGGCAACAATCTACACAGTAACAGATTTTTTTATTATTGGTATAAGGATTTGCAAAAATTCACTGTTGAAACATAACTTAAGTAGACAACATAAAGTCATACTTGGCCCTGGTGGATGAAGATGTTTAAGCACATGCCTAATTTTAAGCATAAGAGTTGTTCCACTGAAGTCAATGGACTACTTATGTGCCTAAATTTAGGCACATGCTCCACCGAAGTGGGCCTTTAAAAGAGTGATTTTAACAATCTCACCAACCCTCTCTTTCCCCATCACATACAAAGCAGCTACTCTAAGAGTTAAAATAATTTGGCTCAAGCAACGCTCTGTCAACCTCTGGAACTCCTTGCCAGAGGGTGCTGTGAAGGCCAATACTATAACAGGGTTCAAAAGGGAGCTAGATAGCCATTCATGGACCTATCTTCCATGAATCTATTAGCCAGGATGGGAGGGAATGGTGTCCCTAGCCTCTGTTTGCCAGAAGCTGGGATTGGGTGACAGGGCATGGATCACTTGATGATAACCTGTCTGTTCATTCCCTCTGGGGCACCTGCCATTGGCCACTGTCAGAGGACAGGATACTGGGCTTGATGGACCTTTGATCTGACCCAGTATCGCCGCTCTTATGTTCAATTTAACAATACATGATAACATGAAGCAGTACCCCTATTGGTAGTAATTATCAGTAGAGTAGTTATAGATTTTTTTCTCAATCCTAACACTAGTATATGTCATGCTGCTATACTTTGTACAGTAGAAACATTTTCAATAAGCATTCAAAGATGGAAGTCAAAGCACATAGGAAATTTCCAGTTTAATTCAGGCAACTAAAAGAAGAGTACTTGCTGATGTAGGAGTATTACAGGTACAGGTTGAACCTCCCTAATCCAGCACTCCCTGGTCCAGCAACATCCATCGTCCAGCATAGGCACTGACTCTGTGGGTGCTCTGGGGCTAGAGCACCCACAGGGAAAAATTAGTGGGTGCGGAGCATCCACTAGCTCCAAGATCCCACCGCTGCCCCCCTCCCCCCGCACCTCTCGTGCGCCAGCGGCCCCACGCTTACCAACTCCTCCTCCTCCCCCCTCCCAGCACTTCCAGAGCGCCACGAACAGCTGATTTGCAACGTTCAAGCTCCATGAGGAAGTGGGAGGACCTGGGGCTGGCGGCTGGGACCCCAGGCGAGGAGCCAGCAGCTGGGACCTGGGGTGGCATTGGGGCCCCCAGCCGGGGGGCCACACAGTGCGCAAAGCCTGGGGGTACTGCAGCACCCCCTGGACCTCTACTTCCCGCGCCTATGGAAACCTGCTGGCACTCTGCATTGACCTCCCATGGTTCGGCAAATTCTCTGGTTCGGCACCAGTCAGGTCCTAAGGGTGCCGGACTAGAGAGGTTCAACCTGTATTTAAAAAACCAGAACCCACTTTAAGAACAAAACAAATGCCTATAATTCAGTTTTAGTTAAAATAAGAAATGAGTCTTGTCAGATGACATGAGACTGAGTCACCTGTTAAGCGATTTGATGTACAAGCCACCTGTATGATATACAATCAGTTTATACACACAACTATCTATTGGTAAAAATTGGTGTTATTTAAAGACATTTCATATATAGCACTAAGAGTGACATATATTAAGACAAACGGCTCACATGCCAGACCTACACTTGTCAACGCTTGTCTGAAAGTTCAGATTAAGTTGCTGCACATATAGGAACAGCCATCCAATCTGAATTTGCTGAAATTTTATAAAATATATGGGGAGCAATGTTTGCAAATCAGAAATAGATTTTTATATACATTTTATAGACTTTGCATTATAATAAACATATTACATTTTTGGTAGATCTACAAACACCGTGCTATAAAATGATAATGAAATTCAAAGATGGCTAAGTTTAATTTAAATAAATGTTCTAAATCCAGCAGCTTTCAGTTAAAAGGTAGCTTGCACAAACCTATGTTTTCCTTTTCCCTTTCTGCTGTATAAAGAAGCCCTGAAAGTGTTGCGTACATGTGGTGATTGTGGTATTGGGTTAATATATTTCCTGCAATTTTTTTTATTTTACAAATATCAGGACAATCAAGTCGTATTCTCCCAGTTTTTGCTGGAAGACTAAGACCACAAGAGAACCGGAGGGCCCGCTTATCACTTAGTTTAACAGGTAGAGCGTTGAAGCTTCCATGAAGAGATCCTTTCTCCCAACATTTTGCCAGGAGTGGTTTATTTTTTTAGAACTAACTGTATGCCCAGCAATGTGCAGTACACTCAAAAGGAGCATTTCTTGCCTGTAATAGTTTCTAATATAAAAGATTTACATCTATTCTAAAAAAGTTAATAATAAAATATAGACAAGAAAATTTAACTGTGATTAAAAATCCCTTTCCCAACTTGTTTGCTCAATTTTCTCTCATTTGTTACCTGTGATGTCATAATCCTACTAGTTCAATTGTCCAGAGGTTTCTAAGAGAAAATGCGTAGATAAAAAAACCTTTCAGGTCTTGTATTTGTATGAGTATTTTTTATACACATGGTTTGGATGAGGGGAATTTCTGCTTACTTTCTTGATATAAAAAAAAAATCACAGCATTAAAACTAGTGAGAAAAATACTTATTACTGCAAACATTCATAATTTAAAATATCTGTATTTTTCCCCTTTGGATTGCTCTGTCTGAAGCACTTGAATCCAACAGTCAACTGGAGACTATGGTTCAGTTTGATGAACATTTGAATCTTGATCTACTCGTCAATATCCAAAATACTCTTTCAGTTCACTGCCATGTTATAGCAGTGCTGGCATTTGAGCACTGGAAACAAATTGAATGGTTTAGCCATGCACATTGATGTCAAATTAATTTGTATAATAATTCCAAAATCATAAAATTAGTCACAAACATGGAAAATGTCTTCAAAATCACAAAGCTCACATCATATACCATATATCGGAGAATTTTTTTTAAAGTTTACCACAGCAAGTTTCTATCTTAATTTATTATTGCAAGCAAAGCTAACTTCAGTATATAATTTTTAATATTTTTATCAGCTTGAATATTGCAGTTTATCTTTGTTCTGCAGCAACTGCAGAAGAATATCTGTGAATTTGTAACTTAAAAAAAACCAGAAGTGGGAATACTTGACTCACATGTATGTTCTGTAGAAATTCTATTCTTCTCTTTAAAATACATGATCTATTATTGGCAGTGTTTAAGTAGGCCACTTCTGACATCTCTAGCAGGAAGATGGACCTAGTAAATATCCAAACCCCAAAGCAACTAGGAGTCATGGTAAGTGAACAGTGACCACACAGCGAGATTGGGACATAATTCTTCAGCAGCAGAAATGCATTAATAAAAACCAAAATTCAACATCTGAAGAAACCAGTATCAAAGAAAATGGTCCTGTCAACTTTAATCAAGCAGCATAATCCCATGCGTCATGAAACTGAACATTCACCTCAAATATTTCATCCAGAAAGCCAATCGTTTAGACACGAACTATCTACTCTGCTGTAAACTGTACTTTCAAAAAGTAAAAATCAAAAAGCAATTTCACCAAGTGTATATATTTAAGGGGCAGCACTCCAGGAATAATCATTTACTCCAGTATGTACTAGAAGACTTGTTTCCAGCAAGTGCTGCTTGTACTATGGGATAACGTTTCCCATGTTTAATAATTTATGCAATGCAGTAGCATACCACACTCACCTACCTTCTGCTCTCAGTTGTAATCCAATTGTTTCCTTCTGCATATATATTACTTTGAACAAATGCTCAAATTTTGCAGGACTGGGTCCCTTAATGAATTTACAGGAAACATGGACAGACTAAAGAATAGTGTTCTGATTAATCTTAAATTTCCAGAGTAATGAACTGGAATAGGAAAGTATTCTTTATTCATGGAGGTCTGAAAAATCCTTCTCTTACACTGGCTAATGTATAGGAAATTCTTCTAGTTTCACAAGGGAGGCAATGTATGTGGTTAGTGCTTTGAAGTCTACCATGGCTCTTCCATCAGATCTTTCTGCACTGTGAAGAATGGAATGGAGACCTTTGAATTGCTTTACCAGAGCAACTTGCCCTATAGCCTTTCTAGACATAATATTTTGATTTGCAAATTGCCTGTAATAATTGTTATACAGAAGAAAAAGTTGCCTTTCATCTTGAAGTAAGTTTAAGCACTTATAATGTACAATAATTTATTCTGTCAATTTACATGGTAAAAAAAGAACATTACACAGAGCAATGAATATTTTTCCCCCCAGTCACATTCATTTTCTTATGCTAAGTTTGTATTAGAGGTTTAACTGTCCATTTCCGTTTTAAAAATACAGAACAATTTAGATTTAGTATTATTTAAAGTAAGGGACTGTTACAATTGGTTTAAGTCAAACTTAGTACAAAGGACCTGTATAGGTACATCCATGCTCGTGGGGCCAATACACCTTCATCCTTTCTAGCAACATGAGACTGTTCTAATCTGAGCCCTTCTTGAATAGAGACTGCAATCTATACGAAACTGTGTGTTTCTCTGCTATGCACAAAATTGGTTTTTCATGAAACCTCTATATTTATTTTTGCCACTTAAGAAGGATTTTAACCAATGGGCTGACCTTACAAAGTGCAGAGTGATTTGAAAGTCATGTGAGCTGAGGGTACTCAGCACCTCACAAGATCAGGTCTCATACTAGTAACTCAAGGAAAAGAAAAAAAAAATACTACAGCGATTAGAAAATTAGTAGGCTTTTAAGAGACATTCTTACTGATACTTTTAAGTAGATAAGTTACCTGGTTTTACATATACTATATTCTAGTGAATGGAAGGGTCCTATAACCTAGAGCAGGGGTGGGCAAACTACAGCCCGCGGTACCGTTGTGCCTGGCCCCTGGCGGGGCTGTGAGCTCCTGGGGCAGCGCAGCTGCAGAGCCCGGCCTGACCCGGTGTTCTGTGCTGTGTGGTGGGCAGTGGCAGCAGTGTGGCCCGGCTGTAGCACCGCCAGCTACTGGTGCTCCAGGCAGCGGGGTAAGGGGTCAGGGAGCAGGGGGGGTTGGATAGAGGGCAGAGGAGTTCGGGGGTGGTGGTCGGGGGGGGGGGAGGGTTGAATGGGGGCAGGGGTCCCGGGGCAGTCAGGAAGGAGGGGAGATTGGATGGGGCGGCAGGGGGCAGTCAGGGGACAGGGAGAAGGGGTGGTTGGATGGGGCAGGGGTCCCAGGGGGGCTGTCAGGAATGAGAGGAGGGGTTGGATGGGGCGGCGAGGGTCTGGGGGCACTCAGAGGACAGGGAGTGGGGGTGTGTGGATGGGACAGGGGTCCCAGAGGGGCTGTCAGGGAACAGGGGGGGTTGGATGGGGCAGGAGTCCCAGGAGGACGGGGGGGCAGATAAGGAGGTGGGGGCTGGGCCACGACCCCCTCCCCTAACCGACCCTCCATACAATTTATGAAACCCGATGCAGCCCTCAGGCCAAAAAAAGTTTGCCCACCCCTGACCTAGAGTTTTATTTTAAACAAATCACATATTTGTGTGCATTGCCAATCTGAACGAGTATGTGATCCTCAACAATACAGCGTAACTAATTATTCACTTCAAATAATAGGGAAAAGAACTTAATAAAATTTACTAGGTCATTCTCCTACATAAAATATTACTGAACGCCAGAGTTGAATTCAATATAATTTAAGCCTCCCTGTCTCTAAACTGTTTTGAAATCTGTCAATGACTCAATCCGTATTTACAGCAATCTTGCTGACTTTTTAAAACATATTTAATGGACAAGGCCTTAATTTCAAATACATTAGTTTTGAAATTTTGAAATGGCCTATCCTCATAAGTGAATTTGTACAGTTAGTAACAACATATATGAACACAACAATATATACTATTTAGGTTAAACCTAAAGAAACATTTTATAACAGTTAATGAAACAGGAATAAATCCCCAGAGCAATGTGAATTTATTAGCTGGGTCACCACTTCCTCAAAAAGGTGCTCCATTTCATGTGGCACTCTTCAACAGACATTTTGAAATTGAACTTAAAGTGGGCAAGATGAATCAG
Organism: Emys orbicularis; assembly: GCF_028017835.1. Classification (NCBI taxonomy): domain Eukaryota; kingdom Metazoa; phylum Chordata; order Testudines; family Emydidae; genus Emys; species Emys orbicularis. The sequence continues at coordinate 216,826,652 of NC_088684.1, read as the reverse complement.
ATGATTGAAATATTTCAGCGTTAGAGCTGTACCACACTGCAGTAAATCTTTCTTCTAGAATGTGATCAGCTGACATTCTCACCCTGTTCTTAAGGTATACATAAGAAGGTAATGGTCAAACCTGCCCTTTTTTAGGGTTTTGCTTTATTGGTAATTGGAGTTACCACTTGATTTATGGTTGACTCAAAGAACTCCTGCAAGGTCTTATATCCTGACTTCCCGTTACTGTATCTACTGAACAAGACCTAACCTCTCCAAACATTGGACACAATTTTAAACTGAATACAATTGTAGATTAATACAAACTCAAAGCAGGCATAAGAGGAGTATGATCCTGCAAGCTTGTACTCATGGATATAATCCCATTAATTTTGAGGAGGGGTTTGCCAGATTGGGCCTTTAATTCGCACTTTCATATACAAATTAGCTATGAAAAATTAGTATATCCGCCCACTTTGAACGCATCAGGTTAAATGTATCATATCTGACATGATATATTTAGAAAATACATATTTGAAAGTAAACTCACTAGTGTGAAAAATAGCCAAATATTATTTTACAAAGATTCTGATATGTTAAAGACAAAATACCTAGGATATAAATACCTAGGATATAAATAATTTCCTAAGATATTTCCCATCGCCATCACAAAATATAACCAATAAGTGGCTTTCCATTCTGAAGAATGTGGTATTGGCTATCATTTCATACAGTACTAGTATAAATGGAGTTGCTAGAGAACAATCCTTTTATAAAATCCAATATACATCACTTCACTCCTTTTCTATGGAATGAATTGACTACAACATGGTTATTTTCTTCAACATAACCTTTCCACACCAAAAGCTACTATTTGAAAACATGCTTACCCAAATCCCATAAAATAGTCCTAGACAGCAAGAAGCATTCATTGGGGTTCAAAGCAAGGACCAATGTGGAGGTTAAAGGAAATGAAAATAACAATAAGTAGAATTTAAAATAGAGTGTATAAAGACAGGTCTCCTGGTCTTACCTGAGGGAAAGCAGCTGTTCAAGTCATATAATACTGTGTAATACCTCATTTTTCAGTTTTAATTTAAGCAAAATGTCAGCATGTAATGAGATGACTTATTTAGAATAAAGAATCCTATTTAAAAACTACCACTTAGCTTGTGGCAAATATGTCATACCTAACAGATCTAAAATAATGCTTGCTGTGGCATTTTGGGGATAAAAAATTATTTTAATGTTGTAAAGAAACAAAATCTCAGTTGTTTAGTCAAATATTTTAGAAACGCACAACGTATTTTTAGGCTTGAGTAACACCTACCTTAAGAAAACTGAAACACGGTGTTAAAATATACTGGTGAGTCTAGACTCTTATTTTGCTACCAAGTATTTCAAAAAAACAAGAATGCTGGTTTTTGTTTTGTTTTTTTGGTAAGTGCCAAAATCCCTGGTGTGTCAATGGTCATGCCTTTCCAAATACTCATTAAATGGAAGTACACCTCTACCTCGATATAACACTGTCCTCGGGAGCCAAAAAATCTTACCGCGTTATAGGTGAAACTGCGTTATATCGAACTTGCTTTGATCCACTGGAGCACGCAGCCCCTCTCCCCCGGAGCACTGCTTTACCGCGTTATATCTGAATGTGTGTTATATCAGGTGGCGTTATATCGGGGTAGAGGTGTAGCAGCAAAGTATAATAGAGCACAGCATGTGTCCAAATGGTAATAAGAGAGCACCTTTCCTGGACCATCTGCTTCAAAGCATGTTGGGATTAAACAATACCATGCTTCAGGCCAGAAACATTCTGCAGGTTACAGCGGACATAAAAATTATCATTAAATAAAACCTTTACACTTTTCTTGCATGTAAAAAGAGGTTCAAAACTGAAATGTGATGCTCAAAACCGAAGTTATGTTTTTCCCTCAACTAAGTGTGTGTGTTCTCTTTCCAAGGCATTTTCATAAGTGCTACTGAATTCTGGTTCCCAGTTCCACTGAAGTCTATTATGAAAAAGAATTTTTAAACTATACCATAAACTTTATGCTGGATTAAACACAGATATGATCACATTCAAAAATGAAAGCGACTACCAATTGACAATAATCACAGATTTTGTAAAACAGAGCATTTTACCACATTAAACAACAAACAAGACAAACAAAGAAAAGGGAAAACACTCACATACAAAAGCACCTGAGCATGTGACTTTACCACACCAGCAAGACACGTAACAAAAAGTGTTACTACAGAAAGATCACCTATCAACTTCAACTCCTATTTTCATCTCCAAAATGCCCTTCTATGGTAATGTACCTTTACTAGGCCTACCTCTGCTTTCATTTAGCAATATAAACGTCCAGTGTTAAATCATATTTAAAAATCGAAAAAGCATTCTTTGAAAAACAAAACGTTAGAAAGCAAAAAAAGAACAAAAACCCACAATCACAAGTTATTCTGTTTTTCTTGCCTTCTGAAGCAAAGTATGCCTAAATTTTACATGTCTTGGTCATTTAAACCTATCTAAAATGAAATGCAAGAAGCTAATGAAATGTAAGATTCACTTTTTTAGCTGTTTCCTCAAAAAAGCAACAACTTTCTGCTGTCAAAGTTAAGAGAAAAAATGAATAATGGCAAATTTGTTTTTCTTTAAAAACCAGCCACTGTAAAATTAATATTTTTAAAACATGTAACCACTTCATCTCATATACCTGATGAATTTGGAATTAGGTTTTTGAAGGAAAACAATTCTCTATTCACTGAAGTAACTAACAAACTTCTAAGAGCATTTCCAGCAGTTTTGAAAGTTACAAATGAGTTCAGACTATATATTACTTCATGGATCAGATCTCCGTGAAATAGTGCAGAGCCAACTGCAAAGCTTTTTGATTGGTTTTTATTATTTTTCTTCTTGACTAAGATGGAAAGTAAGATTGCACCCTTGCAATAAATGCTTTTCAGGTTAACTCCAAAACAAAGAGCTTTTTAGGAAAAGAAAAATAAGGTTTATCAAGAACTGTTAGACCTCAGAGTGCACTAAACTAGTAATTTTAACATACTGAATTTTCAATATCTTCCCACAAGGGCTTATTTTTGAGTTTAACTTGATCAGGGATGAGAGTGTGTAAGATTCACTGTAATACTGCATACAACTCATTCTGTTTGTGAGATTAAATTTAAAGAATTATATTCTACAATGTGCTTTAAACATCTAGATGAAAGGAACCCATTTCTCTAAAAGAAATCTATAACATTATACATAGTAGCAGCACTATGGTTACACATCTAATTTAGAGACCCTGAATTTTGGTACTTCAATTATGGTGTATTTTGCTGTAATCTGGAAGAATGCATTACGGTAAGAATGCTAATGGCTTTCCACCAGCTATAAAATACAATTGTATCTGCCACAACTGCACTATACTTAGGAAATATTTCTTTAATATTGGATTTAAGACTCTAGAGCCCTTAAAAAGTGTTGTGCATGAAGCTCTGTGAACATAAAAATACAGTTTTAAAAGCAAGTTTACATTTATTGGCAAAGCTAGTGAATTCTAAGGAATTATTGGCTTTAAGTTTATAATGGTATTAGCTGGATGAGAGTCAAATGCTGCAAAAATAGCCAAGGACAACTGCCACTGTCATTTTTCATCACTTTCAATTCACAAACTATCAAAATACTCAAAATGTATGAAATTACCTTTTGTGCCTCTTTGAACTTTGGTAATGTAGGAACAACCTGTGAGAAGGACTGAGGATCTAAAACCTATGGGTTTTCTTAAGTTATGCAAGAAGAGCGAAATATACTGTGTAGAAAAGAAGTCATGATAAAGAACAAGGCGGATGGAATATATACAGAGAGTGTGTGGAAGGTGGGAGCTGAGCATGAGAGAACAGAAGTCCCAGTCACAGGAATAATAGCAAACTACACAGTTCAACAACCAAAAAGCAGAGTAGACTCAGCAACCCCATTCATTATGTTACTGAGAAGGGAAGTATGCCATTCCATCCCCTTACACAAGGGGTGGGCAAACTTTTTGGCCCAAGGGCCACATTGGGGTTGCAAAACTGTATGGAGGGCTGGGTAGGGAAGGCTGTGCCTCCCCAAACAGCCCCCTCCCACTTCCCGCCCCCTGACTGCCACCCTCAGAACCTCTGACCCATCCAACCCCCCCGCTCCTTGTCCCCTAACCGCCCCCTAACTGCCCCACGGGACCCTACGCCTATCCAATCCCCCTTGTTCCCCGTCCCCTGACCCCTATCCACACCCCCACCCCCTGACAGGCCCCCCCGGGACCCCATACCTATCCAACCCCCTTGTTCCCCTTCCTCTGACCCCCCTGCAGAACCTCCGCCCCCCCATCTAACCGCCCCCTGCTCCCTGTCCCCTGACTGCCCCCTGGGATCCCTCGCTCCTTATCCAATCCCCACCCCCTCCCCAGTCCCGGCCCCCTTACCATGCCGCTCAGAGCAGCATGTCTGGCAGCCATGCCGCCAGGCCAGAGCTAGACATGCTGCCGCTCTGCTCAGCAGGAGCTCACCCAGAGCGCTGCCCACGCAGTGGCGTGTCTACGGGGGAGGGGCCAGGGGCTAGCCTCCCCGGCCGGGAGCTCAAGGACCAGGCAGGATGGTGGCCCGCGGGCCGTAGTTTGCCCACCTCTGCCTTACACAGATACTTGAGTTCTTGAAAAATGTCAGATCAGTGAACTGAAGCAGTGACACATTATGACCTACACGCTGAAAGAGTAGTATTTTCTATAGTAGTGTATAGCAGCATTTTGTGGGAGACAGAGAATGAGAAAGCGAGTTTAATCAATAGGTCTTCCACAGTCAGGAGAGAATCACTGCCGTTCTAAACCCTTCGTTGCAGGCATATTTTTAATGACAACTACATAAAGTAGTTGTAAACTACTATAAAGTAGAACTTTCTGTATACCCAGGCAGCATTTCCAATCATAACCCATGGACTATCTCATGCTGAAAGCATGGGACAGGAAGCATTACAACTCATTAGTAACCAGCATCTCCAAAACTCTTTCAATGTTCACAGCGATTGAAGATCAGTATTATCATTATTTGTATTACTGTAGTGCCTAGGAGCCCAAGACCCCATTATGCTAGGTGTTGTACACAAACAGAGCAAAAAGACAGTCTCTGCCCCAAAGGGTTTACACTAAGAAGAAGACAAGAGATAACAGATGGATACAGATCAATGAGGAAGTACAAATAAACAATGAGAAAATATTAGTCAACATGACAGACAGTGGTCTCTGCCCACTAACAGGTAGTGTTGTATTGTTAAAGCTAATCCACACAAAATTGGAAGTGGGCCTAGCCATTTCAGAGTTATAAATCCCATAGAACCATGTTTGATGCAACTGGGTTCTGACAGACGTCTGACCTAGTTAAAGCAAACTAAAGTTTTGCATTAGTTAAAGCTAATAGTTCTTCCCATAACAAATGGTTTGCCTACCCACTACTATATAGCTCAAGTGTATCTGTATCAATGCATTCTGTCTAAACAGCTAGTGGCAGCCCAAAACATTGTGGGCATTTTTCAAGGAATCTCCTTGCCCCCAACAGCTCAAAGATTTCGGGGATATTTTTATACCATCACTCACTGAGCATTGCACTTATGAATGACTGCATCCATTAAAAAAAGCTTAGAATGAAACTAAAAAGATGGGAACATAAGTGTTTTGGAGGCAATGTTGGATGACACTGAATGGAAGCAAGTAAAGGGCACAAAGGGGAAACAATGTATTCAAAGATAATGTAATGTTTGCCAAGGGGTCATGAGGCAATCTAATGCTAAATATAGAATTACAGAAAAGAGGCCAATGTAGATTAGCAAAACACACACACAAAAAGTAGAGGTAAAAAGAGGTACAGGAAGAAATTTATAACACATCAGATACAGAGGAGCACTGGAAAGATTACAGAATCACATTGAGAGCAAAACATGATAAGAAAACCTAAAGTTAATAATGAGAATTAAGAATTTAAGAGTAATTCCTATATTAAGAGCTGCATATATAGGTTATATGGATCAGACTACCAAAAGCAGCATTAGGAATAACTAATTTAGCTATCTGGTTTTAAAAATTATCAGGCAAATGACTGGAGAGAAAAGATATTCTAGATTACAACTCGTAACTCAAAAGATGGGGTGGATCAGCCACACAGACTGAAAGAGGCCAGGAAACCAGTTCTATATTTAGTTTCCCAGTAATTCTAAATAGCATCTAGCAAGCTATATTGGTAAATTATATATGATCTTTAACACGCTCTCACCTCCACAAGGAAACTTTTCATATATCTTGATTTTTTTTTTTAAATACCGCTGACATCTATTTCATAGAACACATTAATTATTATATAGCACCTTTGTTGTACACCTCTACCCCGATTTAACGCGACCCGATATAACACGAATTCGGATAGAACATGGTAAAGCAGTGCTCTGGGGGGGCGGGGCTGCGCACTCCGGTGGATCAAAGCAAGTTCGATATAATGCGGTTTCACCTATAACATGGTAAGATTTTTTGGCTCCCGAGGACAGCATTATATCGAGGTAGAGGTGTACCTGGAAATGTACAGACATAGTTCCTGCCCCAGGAGCCTTCCTATCTAGACATTTAGGATGACCCTTTAGCTTCTGAGAAATTATTTTTAATTTATAAAAAAAAAGCAAAGCACTCAGGGGCTTTTTTTGAAGTGTTCTAAAAACAATTATCACCTATGTTCAATTAAGGTACTAATGATACAGTGCTTTGCTTTGCAAACAAGCTGCTTTGTTAATAGGACTAGTCTTCCAAGATAGATAGAAAGGTGATTTTAATATGCTGCCACGTCCCACAAACATAACAGAAGCAAGGATTTACTTTCCTATTTCTACCAAAAAATTGATTCTAATTGATACCTCACCTACTCTGGTCTGAAAGATTGGACAGTCTATGAGATTTTTCTACATATATTGTCCAAGATTGATACGGTTTCTGGATGTTATAGGTATTGAACTTTAAAAAAAAAAAAAAAACATATCGAAGACCTTCGTTTCCAAAGCTGGTATCTACCCCCACATACACACGGTCCATCCCAGAACATTACACTTTTCTGGGGATTTTTTCTAACAAACAAAAATAAAGGCTTGTTTACACAGGGAAATTGACTGGCATAGCTATAATGGAATAAGATATGCTGGTATAGCTATGCAAGAATAATTCCCAAATGAAGTTACTTTGTTAAACAGGATGAAGTTTAACAAAGACAAATGCAAAGTGCTCCACTTAGGAAGAAAAAATCAGTTTCATACATACAGAATGGGAAGAGACTGTCTAGGAAGGAGTACGGCAGAAAGGGATCTAGGGGTTATAGTGGACCACAAGCTAAATATGAGTCAACAGTGTGATGCTGTTGCAAAAAAAGCAAACATGATTCTGGGATGTATTAACAGGTGTGTTGTGAGCAAGACACGAGAAGTCATTCTTCCACTCTACTCTGCTCTGGTTAGGCCTCAGCTGGAGTATTGTGTCCAGTTTTGGGCACCGCATTTCAAGAAAGATGTGGAGAAATTGGAGAGGGTCCAGAGAAGAGCAACAAGAATGATTAAAGGTCTTGAGAACATGACCTATGAAGGAAGGCTGAAAGAATTGGGTTTGTTTAGTTTGGAAAAGAGAAGACTGAGAGGGGACATGATAGCAGTTTTCAGGTATCTAAAAGGGTGTCATAAGGAGGAGAGAGAAAACTTGTTCACCTTAGCCTCTAAGGATAGAACAAGAAGCAATGGGCTTAAACTGCAGCAAGGGAGGTCTAGGTTGGACATTAGGAAAAAGTTCCTAACTGTCAGGGTGGTTAAACACTGGAATAAATTGCCTAGGGAGGTTGTGGAATCTCCATCTCTGGAGATATTTAAGAGTAGGTTAGATAAATGTCTATCAGGGATGGTCTAGACAGTATTTGGTCCTGCCATGCGGGCAGGGGACTGGACTCGATGACCTCTCGAGGTCCCTTCCAGTCCTAGAATCTATGAATTTCAGAGTAGAATAACTCTGCACAGGGAGTTATTCTAATATAGCTATAGCTTATTCCACTGCAGCTATCCCAGTCCATTTTCCCATGTAGACACCCCATAATGCTTTGTATTTTCAAAGCACTGAACAAAATATTAGCCAATTAAATCTCTCAACACTCTTATGGAAGCAGTTAGGGATTTCCAGTTCACAAAAGGGGAGTAGAGACAGGGCCTGCTTGGGAGTACATCATGACACAAATGCACTTTATTGAAATAAGGAGATTGGGGATTCCAATTGTCTAGACCAGTGGATATTATGCATGTCTCAGAAAGGATAAAACTGATTTTTGGTGGCAAGATGCACCCTCTATCATTTGAACCATAAACTAGTATGCACAGTGGTGTGAGAAGAAACCATTCCTCCCACCCTACAAGGAAAGGTATAGCGATGCTTGTTAGCAGAGAAGAAAGGCTGGAATGTGGAAAAAAATGTAACAGACCACATACTGTAGGTGTCTGGCAGCCCTGTTGCTCCCACATACCGCATGTCTATTCAAAATGCTGCTGCTGGGGTCATTTCCTGACCTGCCATTCTGACCACATTAACCCTCTCTTTTTGCATCCCTCCACTGGCTCTCCCTCCTCCACCAAATCAATCACAAGTTCTTTGTCTTTGCATTAAAGGCCCTTGACTCTTTATCCCCATCCTCTATATCAGATATATTAAGTTACTGAACACTATCTTCACTCTGCTAGTGATGGCAGCCTTGATTGCCCGCTTATGGGCTTCTTTCTCCAGTACCTTTGAATTTTATCCCATCTGTTTCACATGCATGGGGAAAACTCCCCATCAATTACTGTAAACCTCCACCTTATCCTCTACAAAAACTACCTCTCTGCCCTGATACTGACAAATTATTCAGGTCTGACATTGGCTAGAAAAGCGATGATTGCAGTTTTTCCGCTAAACATCCTTCTAGCCCACCCTTCAGCCAGTGTGTCTGTTTCATCCAATTGTTATATCCCATCTGTCACGTCAATTGTGAGCACTCTCAGGCAGAAACTGTTGTCTTTGTTACATATCTGTATAGTGCCTACAACAGGCTCCCACTCCATAATTGAGAGTCCTAGGAAATAATGTAGTACAAATAAAATATCTTCCTAAATAGCGCTCCACCTGCCCCTCATATAATATGGTAATATCAGAGCACCTATGCTGAATGGTATGCTTTGGCACACACTCTAGCAATATGGTGATATGGAAGAAAAGTGCTAAATCAACAAAAATAAGTGTTAAAAATAGTCATTTGTTCCAACTAAAATAGCCCTCCTTTATGGTTAGGTATGGCGAAATGACATCTACATTTATTTAATAAAAACAGAATGGTGAAATCAGTAAATATTGATTGTGATTAACAATTTCAGTAACTAGAAAATGGCCATTATAAGCCTAATTTTCACCACTTTTTTTACTTCACCAACTCCTTGAAGTTTCTCACAAATGCTTCGCTGCCAAAAAGAAGTTATTTGACACTGGAGGTTTTTTTTGTTTTTTTTAAATATAGGGAAGTCTGGCAAGAAGTTTGTGAGAAACTTGGGGGGGTGGGGAGGGGAAAATTGAACAGATGGTAATTATTTGAAACATATCATCTCAAAAAAATAGGTGAAGTAAAAACACTAAATTTAGCTTAGTTTATTTGTTTTTTCTGAACAAGGAGTGGTTCCTTTTAATATTTTTTGGAAATCCTGGATTTGGGACTCTAGATTTGGTTCTATAGAACAATTCATGCCAAATTTTACTAACCTACAATTGCTATGGAGGAGAGTATTAAGAAAGTCTGCAACTGAACCATGACACAAGAAATGGTGCCACCTCGTAGGGCTTGTCTACACTACCCACCAGATTGGTGGGCAGGGATCAATCCAGCAGACGTCGATTTATCGCGTCTAGTATAGACGCGATAAATCGACCGCTGAGCGCTCCCCCGTCGACTCCAGTACTCCACCAGAATAGCAAGCGGAGTCGACGGGAGAGCGTCAGCTGTCAACTTACCGCAGCGAAGACACCGTGGTAAATAGATCTAAGTACGCTATTCACATAGCTGAAGTTGCGTATCTTACATCGACCCCACGCGGTAGCGTAGACAAGCCCATATAAAAGATTTACATTGGTATTTATATCATGCATATCCATTCTTTTTTGTTCCTCCTCTCACGCCTCCTCTCTCTTGCAATGTTTTTGTAAGACTCCTCTTCTGCCTTTCCCAACTTGAAACAATTTCCTACCTAAAGTGTTTTTCCCATTGATAAACTTTCATTCACATCTTTTTCCTTATCAAGTTACTTCTCAGAAGAAAGCAGCAGTCTTTAGTCATACAACAAGATCCTCTGGCCTCACTTTATACTGCTGTTGACCATAAGAATTAGAAAACCTACATGGGAATTTGGCAAGCGTTGTGAAGCACTGCAAACAATTTAAATTCAGCCTAACTCATACCCACAACTATCCTTGACCCAAACTCAGGAGAGAACCTTACACTGGAATGCCAACCATCTTTAACACTAACAGTGAGACACACTCATTACACTGTACCATATTAATGAATGCATCCCGCACACAACCCCAGATTATTCTACAATTCATGTGGTTTTTTCAATCTACTTTTGCCAACAATTAATGTTAGGAGAAAAGAGAAAAGAAAAATAAATGACAAATATCTGAAAGGTAAATACAATATATTAAAAAAAAGTTAGGAACCTACGTTTTGGCAGTGACATCCACAAACTGCCCTGGACGGAAGTGAGCTGCATACAGAGGTGTACCTTAAAAAGGAGGGAAATATATACCATTCAATTAAGTGCTGAAACGTGAACCATTATCCTGTCAGCATCCACAGCTGTTAAAAATAATTTTAAAAAGGAAATATTTTTTATTTAAATCCTGATGCTTTAAAAAAAAATTTTTTAATTTATGTATAATTACTTTATTTTCATCCCATTTTGTAGTCTTAAATTGCTAAATTGGTTGTTTTGTACTTGTTTCTTTAGTCTCCCAATTATTAATACAATTGCAGATTTTACCTAGAGATTTTTACAACTAAGAAGTTGCACACTTAAGATACTCATCTACACTGAAAAAGGCAAATCAAGGGTCCTTAATATCTTTAAGAGAATAAAATAAGCTCAAACACAAAATAGACATGCAAATACCCTGTGATAAGTTTGTAGCGGTTACATTTTCAGATCCCTTTTGAGACTGATTTTTTGCTCTTATTTTTGAAATTTTTGGCCTGTGTGTATAAAAAAAAGTTCTAAATAACTTTGTTAATGTATTATACAACTAAATAATTTTTCAGTGTTAACAATGAAGCAATTTATTTTGATGTGACAAAGATTATATGACACGAAGAAAAAAGTTTTTAACGAAAGTACAATTTTAGCCCCTTGTTCTGCAAACACAATGCATGTGCTTAAAATTAAATTCATGAGTAGTCCTATTAAAGCAAATGGGACTATTCATGCAAGTAAAATTACTTATCTGCCTAACTGCTTGCAGCATCAGGGCGTTAGTTTTCAATTTTTTGTTTTTTGCTTATAGCAGTGCTGTAAAATTAAAAAACAACATACCCTAATAATAGTGGCATTTAAAAAGAAGCTTTGATAATTTAGTTCTTTATAAATTAAATTCTCAGATTAGTTTTACAAATCCTCAACTTGATTTAAATCAATTTAAAAACAAAATCAAGTAATTTAAATCACTCCACTCTATCAATGTCAGATTTGTCAGTTAATGCAGATAGTGATGATGTGATCCTCTACTAAATCACCAAGCAGAAAAATATCGACATCTAGTATAAATAAATAATGAAGTGTGTATAAGTGTACTAGCCCCAAGAAAAAGAGAGACAGACAGCCCAGGGCAAACAATTGAGATAAGAGAGGAAAGATGGAGGATGCCGCAGTAATGTTTGTAGTACATATTTAGGACTTTAAATGCTCCCAACTTTCAGCCTTTGCTTCAATTATCAGACCATACTTTCTCCGTATGCCATGCTGCATACTACTACTGAGTAGCCGCAATAAAGTAAACTCTCTCTCTACTGGCTACCAAAGAAGTCATAATATTTTAAATAGACCATTAGGACCCTGTTTTAATAAAACTAATGATTAATAAATTAATAAAATGCCTGAAGCAAAATTATGTTGGCAAAAGCATGTAATATAAACAACCCAAATTCACATACTAATATATCCTGAAAAATTTAAAAAACAATTTTTATGAAGGTTAAACATCCAAATCTTCTGGTTACAAGACATAATTCTCAATGGAAACCAGTGCTCCATTTTGCTGAATCCTTTCTGCCTCAAATAGTCTGAAACAATGGCATTTCAAGAGGTACCTAATTCGTCTCAACCAGGGAAGCACAGAGAAGACTGAAACCTCTTAAACAGCAACTTTTCCAACCTCCTGCAAAACATCACTTATGGTGTCCCTATAAGAGTGCCAAAAGTCCTTTTGGGAAGTGTATTCACATTCATTTTTAACACCGATTTGCATTGTAGCCAGTTTGCATTAAACAACTTTTCCAAGGGGTGGAACTGATTTGCTATAAAAAGGAGAAATGGCGAAAGACGACAATTTCTTTCTCCACCCACAGAAAACAAAGGCCATTTTCTATTTTCCTCCTTTTCAGAAATTTGATTTGGCCCCAGTGATAGAGGGGGAAAAATGATTTTTTTAAATTCATTTTCATACCTACAAATCAATCGCCCCTTAATGTAGGCTGACCAAATAGCAAGTGTGAAAAATCGGGACAGGGGGTGGGAGGTAACAGGAGCATATATGAGAAAAAGCCCCAAATATCGGGACTGTCCCTATAAAATCGGGACATCTGGTCACTCTACCTTAATGTCCCCTGTTTATGTAAGTCTAAACCAGAGGTCGGCAACCTTTCAGAAGTGGTGTGCCGAGTCTTCATTTATTCATTTTAATTTAAGGTTTCGCGTGCCGGTAATACATTTTAACGTTTTTTAGAAGGTCTCTCTCTCTCTCTGTAAGTCTATATATAATATAACTAAACTACTGTTATATGTAAAGTAAACAAGGTTTTCAAAATGTTTAAGAAGCTTAATTTAAAATTAAATTAAAATGCTGATCTTAAGCCGCCGACCTGCTCAGCCCGCTGCCAGCCTGGGGTTCCGTTCACCTAGTCCGGCAGCGGGCTGAGCGGGGTTGGCAGCTGGGACCCCAGCTGGCAAGGGGGTGGCAGCCAGAACCCCGGGCCGGCAGTGGGTTGAATGGGGCCATGGGCCAGGACCCCAGACCGGCGGCGGGCTGAGCAGGGCCGGCACCCCAGACCAGCAGTGGGCTGAGTGGCTCAGCCCGCTGCCGGTCTGGGGTTCCATCCGCTGGCTCCTGCCAGCCAGGGTCCCGGCTGCCAGCCCCGCTCAGCCCGCTGCCGGTCTGGGGTTCTGGCTGCCAGCCCCTTGCCAGCTGGGGTCCCAGCCGCCAGCCCCGCTCAGCCCGCTGCCAACCTGGTGCTCAGGGTGGGGGGTGGGGATGTGGGGGGTTCAAGAGTCAGGGCAGAGGGTGTGGGGGGGCTGGGTATTTGTGGGGAGTGCAGGAGTCAGGGCAGGGGGTGTGGGGAGTGCAGGAGTCAGGGCAGGGGGTGTTGGGGGGCTGAGTATGTGTGGACGGTGCAGGAATCAGGGATGGGGTCGTGGGGGGGTGCAGGGGGCTGGGGTGCAAGGGTCAGGGCAGAGGGGGGCTGGGATCAGGGGGGTGCTCCCAGCCCCCTACCCCCTGAGCGGCTCACAGCAGGAGGGATACGCCCCACTCCTACCCTCCTTCCTCTTCTCCGCCTCCTTACCAGTCTGAGCAGCGAGGGTGCTGGGGCTGCTCTTCTCCCCTCCCTCGCAAGGGCCATCGGCGGCAGGGAGGGAGAGGAGGCGGGGCTCGACACAGCACGCTGGGGGAAGAGGCGGGGGAGGGGGAAGCCTGGCTGCCGGCGGAGCCTGCCATACAGCAGCAGCCGGCAGGACCAAGCTTGCTTCTGCCCCCGCCAGAGAGAGCAGTAGGCGGGGGCAGAGAAGAGCGGGCTGGGTCAGGCAGGATTTTTAATGGCACGCTGCTGCCTGCCGGGGTCCGGCTCAGCCCGCTGCCAGGGTTCAGCAGCGGGCTGAGTGGGACCCCAGCAGGCAGCAGCGTGGCATTAAAAATCATCTTGCGTGCCGTCTTTGGCACTCGTGCCATAGGTTGCCGACCCCTGGTCTAAACCAAGAGTAAGTCATACATGTAATGTATTCCAGCTCAAAAAGATTACCTGGTTTAATTATAGCATTATCTGACACCTTAAATATTGAAGTTTTCTGCTTTGGTGGTACTCCTGCTTCTCTGAAAACCTCCAATGCACACTCTGGTTTCTGGAAGAAAGAGCACCCATAAAAAACAAGTGAACTTAAATTATAAATTCATTATAAATTCAGTGAACATCAGAAAAATGTTTACAACTGTTAACACTTAAAAAATAAATGCCATATTGTATTTTTACTTTCAAGAAAGACTTTTAACTTTATATTAAATTACTGTAGCATAATTTCTTCATGAACTTTCTATTTTCCATTGTTGGATCTCATTTGACCCATCAATCTCATCATATGATCACTGCACATTTAGACTGTGTCACTAACACCAAGGGATCTGTAAACTTCCAGAGCTAGGAGGGAGAAGCCAGTCATCACTTTTTTCATGTACACAAATATTTATTAGTGCTTTTTAAATTTTTATTTATAATACATTTTCACTAACCGTAGAGTGATTTGAAGTCTAATCTTTATTTCAGATGTCATTATAAATGCACATTTGTACTACTGATACCTTTTTACAGTGCCACCAGGTGTATGTAGTTTAATAGACTGTAAACCCTTCAGGGCAGGGACATAATCTAAGGCCCTGATCTTGCAGGGACTTCTTGAAATACTTAACTTTATAAAAGTCAGTAGTTCCACTGAAGCAAATGGGGCTTCACACAGCACAAGGATCCACTGCATAGTCAGAGTCTGAACAGCAGAAGACCCCAAGAACAATTTTTTTATGTATTTATTTTTATTTAAAATATACCTCTCTCATTTAAATGACAAATAATCTTTGGTTACAAATGAGAGCTTTTTATTTTATCAGACACATCAGCAGCTGCCTTTTAGAAACATTACAGTACTGAAAGAGAACCAGCCAAATGGAAACCATGTGTATGAAAACTGAAGTTGTATACAGTGGCTCAGCTGAGATTTTTCTTCTAGAAAGCAATTTAAACAACTGACAGCAGTGTCACACTTGGATAATTCCATCTGTGAGGGGGTCACTTTTAAAAAGTTCTCTGAAATTATCCTTTTCCCAATAAAAACACTTCTCTGAACTTTCAGACGAATTGATCTGGACATCCCTTAAGGCTGTTTAGCTTCATTTGAAAAAATCAGCATATTGCCCATGATTTTATTAATAACTATATGTAAATACATTTTATAAGAACAGCAAAAACCATATTATGCTTGGTTAGAAACCAATCGATAAAATTCCTTTGATTTCTAATTGATTAGAGGCCAACAAAACAAAGCACCTTTATGAAAAAGTCCCTCCTCCACTCAAGTAGGAATGCTGATATAGGGTTCAGCAGTTCACTATTTTTTAAAAATGATTTGCTGACTTGCATTCATATAGTAAAACATTTTAAACAAAAGATTTTTAAAATAATCATGAGTAATCTATTTATATATTTTCCAAAGCTGGTTGTATTATTGGTCTGATGACTGATCACATGTATACTGTACTACAGTGCATGCAGAAGTGAAAAATAAAATAGGTATCTCCTTTATCAGATGTATTTAAGTAAGTCTTGATTTGGATTGGAAAGTAAAATTATATTTGTTTAGTTGACCAGAAAATGAATGCTTAACAGTATATTCAAAATGGGCTTGTGAGGAGGATTAGAATGACTGAAAAACAAAAAAAACAAAAAAAAAAAACACATACTGAAGTCATCAAGGGATAAGAAAGCTTTTTTCCATTTTTCACCAAAACATCTGACTATAGCTTTCTATTGCCTGACTTCAGCAAAGGAAACAAAATTTCTTCAAGTGCTCTAATGGACGAAGACAAAGGTAGGTATTTTTATGTACACAAAACATCACATAGCTTCCTTGCAAAAAATGGGGAAAAACAGATTTTTAAATGGCAACATTAGAGAGGATATTGAATATGTTCTCAAGTGAATACCATTTTTAAAGGTCTACTGGAAGCATACGGAGTAGAATAGTATAGACTGTTGCAAATCAGACTACATCTTCAAAATGATTAATAGACCTCAAAACCAGAGTTTGTTTATTTTTTAAAAGTCATTGATAAAACAGTCACAGTACCATGCATTTTGGGAAGGAGACCAATTAACTGTGCATTAAAAAAAATAATTTACAAAGTTTATCCACTTGGAACACAATGGCATTTGTCAAGCTAAAAAAATCCACATTCCTAAAAATGTATTTAAATTTTTTTAAATAATTTGACATTTAAAAGAAATACATGAAATTTCATTGTTAGTGAAATTACTAAGGGATTCATCAGACAATTCACTAAAGTGAGTCACAGTCAAAATCTGGGGAGAACAGATGTTACTATGGGGAACTAATGAAACAAATTAATTATGCTGACAACACAGGACTAGTTTTCCACAGTTTAGCTTTTCGAACTCACATTTGGAAGAAAACAATGAAGTGATAAATATAAAAAGAGGATGAAGCTTCAAGTTTCAATGTAAACCAGAAAAAGGTATCATTATTATATTTGCATAACAAGTGTAAACTGTACACAAATAAAATAACCTGTGTCATTCTTTTAAGCTATGTAATTTTATGGAACAAATTTACTCCAGATTCAACCTCAGAAGTTACCAGGCAAGGTCCAGATCTACATAAACTTATTCAACCATATCCATTAAAATAAATAAATAAATAAATAAATAAAATAACCTAATTAATAGAATTATCTAGAAAAAAGCAACAATTTCCTATTAAGGAACATAGATAATTTAATAAACAATAGTCAACAATCTGATATTTTAGATCAGGGGTTCTCAAACTGGGGGTCAGGACTCCTCAGGAGGTCGCAAAGTTATTACATGGGGGGTCACGAGCTGTCAGCCTCCACCCCAAACCCCGCTTTGCCTCCAGCATTTATAATGGTGTTAAATATATTAAAAAGCATTTTTAATTTATAACAGGTGGGGGGGGTCGCACTCAAAGGCTTGCTGTGTGAAAGGGGTTACAAGTACAAAAGTTTGAGAACCACTGTTTTAGATCATTGTGCATCAAAGAAAGCTATACAGATCACAATAAGAGCAGTTTAAATTGGACATGTGATTGCATGAATCCTATATTTTCCATGGACTGAATGCATTTTGTTACTCAGCCAAGCAAGAAGACACTGTTGAGCAGTCAGGACTATCACGCATGCATTCCTTCACAGTTGTGCTTCCCTGGTGCACCACCAGCAGTTTCAAAATGACTAGATTCATATGATTTTTGTCAGTCTTGACCTAACACAGCCAGGAGCACTGGTGTAATTTCACCAAGTGAAAAATGTTCCTCTAGTAGTGGACATGCACCAGAGAGACAAGACATGTGGAAACCAAAGTGAACATTGGTGAGATGTGCACACGCAAGCATTAAATAAAACTAAGATTTTGGGTAGATTCCCTACTAGAAAAACTGAGGTACAAGCCCTCAAGAAAAAACAAACAGATCTCCAAATAAGCCATTAATGCCTTTTTGTATCTGGGTCAAACAGAGATGACCGCAAGAACAATGCAAAGAGAAGTGTGATACTGTTTTGTAAACATAATGAATCACAAAAAAAAATGTGCTCTTTTGAAGGAAGGCTAGGTTTCCCATCATGATTCAATTTTTCCCCCTGGGATTGACAAAACTGCTAAATTGCTTCAGCCATTGAAGACTGACTTGGACTTCTGCATCAGACATCTAGAGCTGTTAAACAAATTAGTGGTTTGTGGCACCATCATTAATAAGCTATGTTCACAACTGTGCATATTTTAAGTTTAAAGTTTAATTCTTCTTTCAGGAATATTATATGCAAATGAGCAAATAAAACAATGGTAAAATTAAAGCAGAAATGACTAAATCAGGATACATCAACCAACTATATAATGAGATTATCCAAAGGATTATCAGAATCAAAAGTAACTCCCCTATTCCAGTGGTTTTTAAATTTGTGGGCCAAGATCCCAAGTTTGTAGAGCTAAGTACCTGCTCCCCCATCCACTGCTACTACATGTTCCCATTTCCTGCAGTTCCCTCCATTACCAATAGAATACCATGCTTCAAAGACGCTTTCAAAAATACAGCCTTCTACCATTTCCAAGAGGGGAAAAATGCTAATTGAGTTGTCCTCACTTCCCAGATTTTGGGGAAGGTTGGGTTGAAGGGAGGGAAGTGAGAATGGAGCCTTCCTCCTCCCCATGTCCCTCCTCCCCCCCACCCAAACCACCCGATGGCACGTGAGTGTGTGAGGGTGAGTGAGAGACAAAGATGAGCCTCCGAAACATGTATGGCTGCAGACTCATCTTTGACTAAACACCTTTTAATATATCACTGTTTTGTCTGAAAGCATTTATAATTAGTGATCCTTATAGAAATAACAATTCTAAACAAAAAAAGGAAGTAGTACACTTACATAAAAAGGAGATGAATTTTTCCCTCCAACGAGTAGGGTAGCTGTTTTTCCATTATACTCCTCCTTTGGTGTGTACTTTAAAACATGGCAGTCTTTCACCTTAAAAAATAAATCACAGTAAACAGGGTCTCAAAACAGACACATCTGCTCATATTTTAATTTAAATTAACAATAGATATTAAACAATGTGAGCAAAGTCACAGTGTCGACTCGATTTCATTTGTTTAATAGAAGACACAAAGTTCAGAGAGAACATTTTAACCATTTATAATGAAGCATCTTTCAATTAACTGTTCACCAGAAAGCCTACTAGAACAGACATGTGGAACAGACAGTATTCTTATGTAAATCTTAAAAGTAAAATCAGTATCTCTCTTACCTGAAGTAATGTGACAGCATATCTTTCACCATTCTTGGTCCATAACGGAATCATTCCCAACTTTATTGCAACAAGGCCAACTCTGCGGGAACCTTTAGATCAAAACAAACCAAGCCCTTAACTTTAGACTAAATAACTGACAGAATCAGAGTCTGTTGTTCGTCAGGGTATGCTAGAAGATCTTTTCCCCCCCATGAAAGGGATTGAGGGAGGAGAGAACAAGTTTTTAACTTTGTGGGCAGGTTGGGAATAGCAGGGTTTCTTTAATGTATACTTATGTTTGTGCAGAGCAATACATGGGCTCAGTATTAATTACAATATATAATTTCTTGTTGAGAAGTCACTTCTGAAAAATACAAACATGACTTCCATTTTGGCAAATCAGATGACTATCTAAAACAAAAATTAAGTGTTACATGATAAACATTATTTCACTAGGTCCCCCGCCCCCCCGCTCTAAATATTTAAGTTTTTATTTTATTCTCAGCCACTGTATAACCTTTAAGGGTTCAGATGCTTAGGTCTTTAGCTTGAAACATAGAACCCATAAGAGGAATATTTAAGAAATAAATATTTTAAATGTGTGGGGAAAAAAGAGCAGCTCCAAATCGGTTATATAATATTTACATATTGTGTCACTTAGTAGCCATTCTAAGTATATGAAGCAGTCATCTGCAATGCCAGAAGCTAGATTTTACCAGAAGTATCACTAAAGTCTTGGTCAGCACCACTGCTGCAACAATAAGATAATTAACTAACCATAAAAAAAAAAAAAAAAAAAAAAAAAAAAATCTAGAAAATACGTTCATCTAAGACTGTGTGTCAGAGGGTTCCTGTGGACTCTGTGGGACCTTAAACACACAAGCTATGCTACCTAGTATGCTACCTCTTCTATGCAGTGACTGAGAGTCAATCTGTAGTCCCTTGTGGATCAGAAATGCTACCAAGCCAAAGTCCCTGATTTTGGAATGAAGTCGTTCACATCAGTCAACAGCAGCTAATTACGTGGTACCCTCTGATGTGTTCGTGACAGTCATATTCCAAGAGTATTGAAGCAAGACAGGTTTTGAGGGGGCTGTGGCTGGAAAGTGATGATAAATGTGTTGAAGCTGAAGGAGAAGATCCTCAGGAATAAGAGAGGAACTTGAAGACTAAAGAAGTGCTTTGGCCCTCGCAGAGGTAAAGAAAGTGACTAAGGTAACAAAGAAGAAACTTTATAGGACACCAGTTCAATATTATTTGTATACTGCAACAGCCCCATGACGACTACAGCCAGAGCTGCATCTGTTCATATACTAACCTGGTTCCCATGAGTGCAGTGGCCAAGGCTCATCTTTCAGTGGACACAGTTTACTGGCTGTTTGAGCTCTGTATTCTTCTGCTGTTAACTGCTTAAGGAACTGGGTGTTCTCTTCAGAAAGATGTTCATCCCACCAGGTGGTGCTATTAATATGCCTGACTATAAAGCACCAGGGTCCCCTACCAATTAAAAAAAATAAAAAAAAAAAGAGAGGAGGGATTGGGGTTGCTTATTAATGTATATAATGCCTTTTACTACTGCATCTCATCACAAAGATTACAAAAGAATTAAACATCATTAACAAATCATGCTCAAGTGATGGCACTCAAACTGTCCCACCCTGATCATCATCCTTCAGATAATCTTGCATTTAATTTACTAAACACAAACAAATAAAGATCAAAAATAGAATCAATAGGAGCAATCAATCACATGCTAAAACAATAAATCAGTCTTTTATCCTACACCCTAGAGCTCACTAATCTCAGGCACTAGTGGATAACCAAAGAGAAGTAAATTCCAAAATGGAAAATTTCAAGCTGAGAAAGCCACTGCTGGATTTCATTACCAGCCTCAAGAGAGGTTTTTAAACCCAGGAACTCTCAACCAGCATAACAGCCCTGTTTGGGGCTCTGAAGGACATGAACTCTACCTTACTTGCACCCAGAAGCAAACAGGAGCTCAGAACAGAGACTGAGTCATAATCACTACGGGTATGTCTACACTACGGGATTAATCCGAATTTATATAATTCGAATTTAGGAAACCGATTTTATAAATCCGAATGTATTCGGCCACACTAGGCACCATTAATTCGGTGGTGTGCGTCCAAGCTACCGTAGTAGCATCGATTTCCGGAGCGTTGCATTGTGGGTAGCCAATAACATCTAATTGCCAATAACATCGAATTGCGGCCACACTAACCTTAATTCGGATTAACAATACCGATTTTGACGCTACTCCTCTCGTCGAGGAGGAGTACAGAAATCGAATTAAAGGGCTCTTTAATTCGAATTAAATGGCTTCGTTGTGTGGACGGGTCAAGCGTTAATTCGAATTAAAGCAGCTAAATCCGAATTAAAGTCGTAGTGTAGACCAGGCCTACGTGCTCATAGAAGATACCACAGACTCAGGAAGCAGGCAACTGTGCTTTGTACCAGATTAAAGACTTCGAGGTTGCCTTCATGTAGAGGATATTACCACAATCCAAGATGGAAGCAACCAAAGTCTGAATAACTGTTGCAAAGTATGTATCAGAGAGAAGCAATCATAAGCTTTGCCTTCACTAAGAAAAAAGGTGTGTCCTTACCACGAGTTAGCTAACACATGGTAACTAACATGAGAAAAATCCTAGTGAAGACATGGCAGTTCTAATTTTAACGTTATCAAGGCGTCCCTCTGGTGTTTACCTCACAACCTGCTAAAACATGTGAAAACTAGAAGTGCCTTGTGTTGTGTTCACTAGGATTTTATCATGTGCTAGCTAACATAGTAAAACATACATTTTTCCTAGTGAGGATGAAACCATAGCCTCTTGATCAGCCATACATAAGTGGCACTATAGACCACTGTGGCTTCTTGAAAATCCAGAATTAGTGATGACTCCAGATGGACCGGCAGACTGAACTGTTTAGGCAAAACGAAGTCCACACCCTTAATGTTTAGTGCAGACACTGCTTTAGCCCACTTCTTTATATTCTTCCCCATGTCAAGCATTGCTTCCATCTTAGCAAGATTAAGTCACAGCCTGTTTGCTTTCATTCAGGTCCCTATAAAGGCCAAACACCGGGAAAAATAATGAAATTGTAGACAGGGCTTTGGAGCGGAGCCCAGAGCTGGAGCGCGGAACAGCTCCGGAGCAGTGGAGCTGCAGGTTTTTGCCTGGAGCTGGAGCAGAGCCGGAGCACAGCTCCAAAGCCCTGATTGTAGAATCTGATTTTCATGGAAGAGCGATGTCTGGATGACATACAATGGTGGAGGAGGCCATGCAGAGATAATCATGGGCATAAAGATAGCAGTGAAGGCAACAATGTCTCATACTCCTCTAGTTGCATTTATCCTGATCCACTGCCAAAAGAAACCAACCACTGATACGCCATATCCTTGGTTCCATATCCTACTTTAAAGCCAAACTGATGCATTCCTTAGACCTCCTGTGGAATTCGAGTGTTGCTCCATCAGTACTTCCTCATATTACAAACAAAACAGGGATATTCTTAAAAATCAGTGATGTCCTTGAGTGGATGGTAACTGAGAAGATTGTTACCTATGTGTTATTGCACAGTATGAAAATTAGGGCAATTACTTCATACTGCCTCAGCATGTGAGAGCCTGCTTAGAGGATGCACACAAAGGGTACATCTACACTGCAATAAAACACCCACAGCAGGCCAGAGTCAGCTGAGTCTCTCGGTGTAGAGATTTGGGCTCGGGAAAGAGCCAGGGCTCTGGGACCTGTAAGGGGGGAGGGTCCCAGAGCCCAGGTTGCAGCCTGAACCCAAATCAGGTTGGATAAAAATCAATGATTTTTTTTAAAAATGGATTTTTTGATCAAATGCTTTTTGAGAAAAAAAAAACCTATCTAAAGATAGTTTTAATTAAGATACATTAGAGCTCAAAGATATCTCATCATGGAATAGGGATTATAAATTCTAATTCTATAGTATGAGACAATATAGTCATGTAATGTTTAAGAAAAGTTTTGTAAATGAGTTCCAATAGTTCATAGATTAGGGACCCAATCTTATGGGGTTCCAGGGGCTTCTGTATAGATTATTTAAGTTAATCTTTCTAGCTACCCAATGGGACTCAGTGCTCAGTCTAGAAGATACCATGAGAGATGCTTAGTTCTGTAGTTCTCAAACTCTGGCTTTGTGTCTCCAGAGATAACATGCTTGTTAACAGCAAAAATGTTTTTAAATAAATAAAGTAAATAAATAATATATAGAGACCTCAACCCTGTTGTCCCTCTCTCTAATACTTACCTCTCTCTAAAAGTGCAAAGTTTCAAAAAGTTCAATGAATAGAAGATTGTTGGGGGTGGAATAGATCTGGACAAGGAGAAGTCTTGAGATAAATGTGAGAAGGGAGGGACAGGCAGTAGAAACAAAAGTGAAACTGTTTGAGCAGCATATTCCAGAAGTCTTGAGGTCTTTCTGAGTGCAGCCTTCATTGATTTGAGATCTACCATACCATTCTCTCATTAGAAGGGAAAACCTATACTGGCAGCAGGCCGTAAAAGAGACCCAGTTTGGGAATATTTTAATGAAGTTCCTCTACCTGTGGGTAAGACAGGCATGCATGCAAAATGCAAAGAGTCAACAAAGAAATGCAAGGCCTGGTTGCCCAAATGAAACAACATCATGAGAAGTGTTCCTTCTCAGGAGGAAGCTGCGTTGAAGATGATGAAAGGAACATGTTTACCAACATGAAGATCTTACATGTTCAGACTTTTTTATTTCATACTTCTTTCTTAAGGACTGCCTGTCTTCCTTCTGGACTATTCTTGAATTCTCATGTTTGAGCAAATAAATGTAGTTGTTACTCAAGGATACTATCATTTTAGATGCAGTTGTGATAAAAAATAAATAGCTGAAATAGGCAGATCTTCCTTTTACAATTTCACCTTTAAAGTAGTGTCACTGAGTGTCAGTGAATGCAATGAGTAATACTAAATGAGCAGCATGGTAATAATAATTAAATAACTGCACTGACTTATTTTGTTTAGGAGAATCCATCCTCAACATACAGGATTCTGAAGACTATCCACCTTCAAGATCATCATCATTTTCTATAGTTTCAGAGTTATCTGCCAATGATAGTGTTTCAGTCACATCATGTATGTCACACAGCCACAGTATATCACCTCTAGCAAGGGGGGGGGGAAATCTCCATCATCCAGAAACCACCATAGATAAATTTGTGATAAGAACCAGCAGCTTACAAAAAGAGGTAATTCATGAAAAAATTGCCCGGTTTGTTTATGCAACAAACTCTCCTTTCCATAGGATTGAGAACCCACACTTCATTAACATGGTTCAGTCATTAAGACCAGGATACAGTCCACCCAACAGAGCAGATGTCGCAGGCAAATTGCTGGATAAAGTATATGAAAGAGAAATTGAGCAGTGTGCAAAAGGTCTAGAGTAGGGGTGGCCAAACTGTGGCTCCAGAGACACATGGGGCTCTTTAGAAGTTAATATGCGGCTCGCTGTTTAGGCACCAACTCCAGGGCTGGAGCTACAGGTGCCAACTTTCCAAAGTGCCAGGGGATGCTCACTGCTCAACCTGTGGCTCTTTGGCAACGTACATTAGTAAATTCTGGCTCCTTCATAGGCTCATGTTGGCCACCCCGGTCTAGAGGGTAAAATTGTTAACCTGAGTCTTGATGGGTGGAGCAATGTCCACAATGATCCTGTTGTATGTGCTTGTGTGACAACAGAAGGGAATGTCTTCCTTACAGAAACCATTGATACATCAGGAAATGCACACACAGCAGAATACTTACAAGAAGTAGCAGTAAAAGCTATAACAAACTGTGAAAAAAATTCAAATGTCTAGTACGCAGCTTGGTCACAGACAATGCTGCAAATGTATCCAAGATGAGAAGAAATTATTTAGAAGAGAGTCCCAAGCTAATAAGATACGGTTGCAGTGCTCATTTGATGTACCTCCTAGCCAAAGACTTCAGTGTTCCGGAAATAAAGGCTAATGTTGTTGAAATTGCAAAATACTTCCCTTACAACCACTTTGCAGCAGCAGCTCTGAAAAAAGTGGGAAGAACCAAGCTAACTCTCCCACAACACATGCGATGGAACTCAGTAGTGGACTGCTTTGAGCACTATATCAAGAACTGACCTAATCTGATGACAGTTTGTGAACAAAATCGTGAAAAAAATAGATGGCACTGTCACAGCCAAAGTTCTCAACATTGGGCTTAAGAGAAATGCTGAACACATGCTGAGTACCCTGAAGCCTATTTCTGTAGCCTTGAACAAAATGCAGGGAAATAGCTGTTTTATTGCTGATACTGTTGAAATTTGGAAGGAACTGAGTGAGATCTTAAAAAGAGAAATATGCAATGACAGAGTTAAATTACAAGCATTAAAAAAACGAGTGGGACAAGCACCATCTCCAGCTCATTTTCTTGCAAATATTCTTAATACTCGGTACCAGGGTCAAACCTTAACTGCTGAAGAAGAGGACTTAGCTATGACATGGACATCCAGCAATCATCCCTCCATAATGCCAACTATAATAAACTTCAGAGCGAAGGGTGAACCTTCAAGAAATATATGTTTGCTGATGATGTTTTAAAGAAAGTCACACCAGTGGTGGAAGTCACTTAAGCACTTGGATTCAGAGACTCTTGAATTGATAATCTTACTTTTAACAGCAGTAGCTTCTTCTGTCAGTGTAGAAAGAATATTTTCTTCCTTTGGACTAATTCATTCCAAATTGAGAAATAGTCTGGGACCTGAAAAAGCCGGAAAGGTTGTTTTTCTTTTCCAGATTATGAGCAAACAGGAAAATGAAGGTGAAGATGACTGAGGGTATGTCTATACTTACTTCCTCGTCCGGATGTAAGCGATCGATCTTCTGGGATCGATTTATCGCGTCTTGTCTAGACGCGATTAAATCGATCCCGGAAGTGCTTGCCGTCGACACCGGTACTCCAGCTCAGCGAGAGGAGTACGCGGCATCGACGGGGGAGCCTGCCTGCAGCGTCTGGACCCGCGGTAAGTTCGGACTAAGGTACTTCGAATTCAGCTACGTTATTAACGTAGCTGAATTTGCGTACCTTAGTCCGAAGTGGGGGGTTAGTGTGGACCAGGCCTGAGTTAGCTGCAGAAGTCAATATTTTAAGTTTCTCATGTTGACCTGGCTGACCTAGTCCATTAAATTTTTGTTTTGTTTTTGTAAATATTTCATGTAACTATTTTAGTTAAAAAACAAAAAAACAAACCTGATTTTAAAAAACTTGAATGTTTAACTAAATTCAAAAATTTATATGCTTGTTTTGTTAAAAGATTGTTTGCTGTTTTAGAAAAAAAAACAGAAAACATAACGTTGGTGTTTAAGTTAAAACAAAACAATTTAAATGTCTGTCTGGTGATATTCTCCTCCTAATACAGTATGGCAAGAAAATCCTCCAAATATTAATGATTAACCTATTGAATTGGAGATAGTTCACCTCCCAATGACTTCATAAATATCTGCTTCAATTACCTTTGGTAAATGAAATAACCAATCATTCTTTTTCTAATATAGCTGTAAAACTAATCTGAAAAGTTTTCAAAATAAATCACTGTTTAAAAATGTATAGTGTGTACCCTCTAAAAATGAAACCTACATCTCTGAGTTGCAAAGAATATGTATTGAGGTTATTACAACCAACAAGAATGCACTTTTATGTAGAAATCCATGATTAAATCAAGTCTTCCTGACTAGTGATTTAAATCAGGATTTAAATCAATTTGATGCACCCTGACCCAAACACCTACTGTGCAATTTTATAGTTCTGCAGCCTGAGTCCAAGTCAGCTGACAAGGGCCAGGCACAAGTATTTTACTGCAGTGTAGACATACCCAAAGTGGCCCCAGTAGCACGGAAGGGAACACATTCTGGAGGGCTTAAGAAAGGACTGTGCCAATCCATTTCCACTGACGTGATTAGAAGATACCGTCCGTGCTACGAAACAGCATCGTGTCCAACCAGTTACAGTCAAGCCAACCATGTCCCATGTGTTCTGACTGAGTATTAACCATGGGGTGTGTGGACACACACCATTCCTCGCTATTGGTACTGTGGTAGCTTGTAGGAACGCCAGCCACACGGGGGGAGGGGACGGGGAGTAGTACAAAGACGTAACAAGCAGATATGCCAAACCTGCAACAACAAAACACAAACAAAAATTGGGCTTGTTTTTGGCTTAATTGGCTTGGGAGTTGCTTGTTGGCTAGTGTTTGGTTTGTTGCTTGTTTGGCTTCTAGCTTCTTGTTTTTGATCAGCTCCCAGCAAGCTGGGGCAAGGGTAAGCAGGGGAGAGAGTCAGGGTACACAGCAGGCCCACCACAGTCCCAGACTGCACGCCGGGGGGATCGAGTCACATAGAGTGTTGGGGTTCTTAGGGATTAGCTTGTTTTGAAATGGGATTAGGTTGATTTTTGGCTTATTGTGAAAGTCGGGGTGCTTATTTACCGCACACAAGTTGGCAACTGTGGTCCCTAGTCACAACCATGGCAGAAGGTTGCAGCAGAGGAAGCAGGGCTGGCCTTACCCTGAGGTGAACTGAGGCAGCCGCCTCAGGTGCCAGACAGTGGGGGGACACCACTAGGACCTAGAGTGTAGAAAATTGTGTCTGCTGCTGGTGCATATGTATTTGCTCTGCTCTAGATGCACAGAGATGGTGGAGTGCTGTGCTGGAGGAAGGAGGGCACAAGAGACATAACAGGCAGGCAGGAGAAAAGGTGAGAGGGAATAACAGAAAGCAGCAGGAGCTGCAGGGAGAGAAAGGCGGAGGAGCGCCCCTGGAGCAGCATTCAGAAAAAGAAAGAAAGCAAAGGAAGCTTTTCTATCTAAGCAGAAAGGAGCTCTCCTGAGATACATAGACACAAATGTTCACGGTGAGCCTTCCGGCTCCAGTGAGGATGTGAGTGGAGAGGAGATGCCTGATCTTCCAGTTAGTCAGAGAGCAGGTGACCTGGCAGCTACTGCAGCATTCATATCTCCATCTCAAATGGATGTAACCATGCACATTCCTGAAGAAAAGTGTAGATCAGAGAAGAGTGTGGTGGAGGCGCAAGAAACAGCAGCTGCTGAGTTTAGTTCCTTAAGTCTAGATGATCCAGGACTGTGGACCCACTTGAGCAGTAGCCTGAGGGACTTCCTTGTACTGCATGGGCCACAGCAAGTGAAAAACTTCATGTTCCCCAAAGATGGATGGAAACTTCTATTTTCATTAACACATTACTGGCTTGAAATCCTCAATGGTGACAAAGTGGAGAGGCCATGGCTTATGTATTCAAAAACCCAGAATGCTGCATACTGTTTTTGTTGCAAACTCTTCCAGTCTAATGTTTCGGCCACATTGGGTTCTACAGGAACAAAGGACTGGAAAAATCTGGCTAGAAATCTGGCATGCCATGAGAAGGCAGCAAATCACCAGAGAGTATTCCATAGGTGGAAAGAGCTTGAGATGAGACTAAGGTTAAAGGCCACCATAGATGATCAGCATCAAGAAAACATTGCATCAGAGTCTCTTTACTGGCAAAATGTTCTGAAAAGGCTCATTGCCAATGTGAGAATGCTTGCTATCCAAAACCTAGCACTGCATGGCACTTCAGATCAGCTGTATGTGCCAAACAATGGAAACTTCCTTAAAACTGTGGAGCTGATGGCGGAGTTTGATGCTGTTCTCCAGAAGCATCTAAGAAGAGTCACCACCCAAGAAATAATGACAGGTTTCAGAGTAGCAGTCGTGTTAGTCTGCATCCGCAAAAAGAACAGGAGTATTTGTGGCACCTTAGAGACTAACAAATTTATTTGAGCATAAGCTTTCGTGGGCTACAGCCTACTTCATCGGATACGATAATGGTGCCAACATGAGAGGAAAGAACAGAGGAGTGCAGACACAGATCCGAGAGTTAAACCCTCGAGCTTTTTTTGTTCCATGCAGTTCTCATTCATTGAACTTGTGGTTAGTGATGCAGCATCAGCTTCTAGTGAAGCTGCTGAATTTTTTAATGTAATTTAATGTAAAATATGTATTTTTCTCTGCATCAACTCATTGATGGCAAATTTTGAAGCAACATCTGGGAACATCCTCTCTGACACTGAAACCACTGAGTGCCACAGATGGGAAAGTCGAGTGGAGGCGACAAAGCCTATCAAACACCAAATTGGGAAGACAGATGATGCCATAGTTGCCATTATACAGGATAATGATATGACAGGAACTGTTCGTGGAAGAACAGTGGCAGAGGGAAATGGAATCACCAGAAACATACATAACTTTAAATTTCTGTGTGGCTTAGTGTTGTGGCATGACATACTGTTTGAAATAAATGTTGTAAGCAAGAGACTCCAAGGTGTTGACCTTGATATATCTGGAGCAATGGAACAACTGGACAAAGCAAAGTCATACCTACAGTCTTACCGGTCAGATGCAGGATTTCAAAACATTCTGAAGAGTGCACAGAAGTTGGCAGAGGAACTTCACACTGAAGCTATTTTCTCACCCATTCAAAATACAAGAGTCACCGAAGAAGACGACATTTTGATTACGAGGCACAGGATAATCCCATAAGAGACCCCAAACAACAATTCAAAGTTGAATTCTTTAACCAGGTGCTAGATTGTGCAATACAGTCAGTTGAAGAAACTTTCATGCAGGTCAAGGAACACAGCAGTATATTTGGGATGCTGTATGATATTCCAAAACTCCTCACTATACCTGAAGAAGATCTACACCAGCAATGCAGGGCACTAGATACAGTGTTGACACATGATGACATGCGCGATATTGATGCGAGTGATTTAGGTGATGAACTGAAAGCCCTTTCAAGATACATTTCAGCAGGATCAACTCCAAAGGCTGTTCTGGAATATATGTGCACAAATAAGATGACCACCCTCTTTCCAAATGCTTTTGTTGCTCTGCGCATACTTAACACTTCCTGTAACAGTTGCCAGTGGAGAACGCAGCTTCTCCAAGCTGAAGTTAATAAAAACACAACTACGCTCCACAATGACAGAGGAGAGGCTGGTTGGCCTTGCACCCATCTCACTAGAGCATGAGCTGGCCCAGACTGTGGACCTTCAGCAGGAAGCAGTTCAGATCTTTGCAACCAAGGCGGCACGGAAAGTACCACTGTGGTTATTCAAACAGATAAAAATGCCAGTGTTTACTATGCAGACAAGAAAAGTTACATTTACTGTTCAGGCATTTGAAAGTTAAGTGTTATTTAAAATTTTTGAACAAGGCATTTTAAGTTGTTAGTTCTCCTTTATTGGGGTAGGTAGCAGAGCAGTACCATGAGAGGAGTAGAACAGGAAGAAGGCAGAATTGAGACCTTTCAAAGTTTTGGCCCAAGCGAGAGGGCATGGGGGGTCATTTCAGCTCCCTGCCAAAATTTTGTTGGCCAGCCCTGAGAAGAAGGGCCTTAAAGAAGCCAAGGAAGTCACAAATGGAACCCAGAGGCGATGGGGCCAAGCCCCGGGGCGCTGCCAACACCCCCTGCCCTGGCGAGGCGCATCCCCACAGCCTCAGGGGAACGTGGCGGGCTGACTGCGCGGGATGGAGGGACGGGCAAGCGCACCCCCCGGGCACAGGGCGCACCCCGGGCCCCAGAGCCCAGGTGACCCCACCCGAGCCCCCGCCCCGCCGCCCCGGAGTAAGCGCGGGGCCGCACTGACCTCCCCTCCCCACCAGGCCGCGGGGCTCTGCCGCGTCCCCTTCCCACAGCTCCGCACCCACCTGTTCCCGGTACCGGCCGCCGCCTGCACTGGGCCGCCCGGACTTCCCGCCAGCAGGCGCACCCCCGCCCGGCACAGCAGCGGCCCCCAGCCCGCCATAGCTCCCGCTCCCGGCACAGCCTGGTCTGGTCCGTGCGGAAAAACCTTCCACCCGCCCCGCCGCCCGCAAACAAAGTTCCGGACACCAACTGCGAACACCCTGCAGGGGGAGAATTCCGAAGGGCACCAGGGCAGAGGCGGGGCCTTCTCAAGCCCCAGTCTCCGCCCCCCGACGCTGGCGAGACCGAACCTCTCCTTATTCTATTAGCGCACAGGCAGCTGCGTAGATGGGAGCGGGGGATTCTGAGAGAGCCATAGAGAAAAAGGGAGGGGAGGGAGCAGCCCCAAGGTCCCTGCAGCAGCAAAGCGCGGGAGGATCAGGGAGCTGCCCCCTGGTGGTGGGAGTTGGTCACCGCAGGGGCAGCATGTTGGCCAGGACACGTGGGTTCACAGTTCATTGCTGGGCCCAGGGGTGAGAGTGAGCTGGTATGGGCCGGTACTCCGTACCGGTAAGAACCTGCAGTGGCCCATACCCAGCCCACATCAAACTGGCAGCGCTTTAATGTCCCTGCCCCTTTTGCCTCCCCCTACCGGCAGGACCGCTGACGGGGGAGGGAGGAAGGGGCAGCGACGTTAAAGCTCTGCCGTGGCAGCGCTTTAAGGACGGTCCTTTGCCGCAGCAGCGCTTTAAGGATCCTCAATGTCGCTGCCCCTTCCCCCCGTCGGCGGCCCTGCAGCTACGTTAAAGCGCTGCCGTGGCAAAGGGCCCTACAGCGCTTTAATGTCCCTGCCCCATTCTCACACACACACCCTGCAGCCTCCGACTGGCGGGGGGGACAAGGGAGCAGTTACCCTGGGGCCGGTGATTTAAAAAGGCCCGGGGCTCTGGACATCGCTGCCGCGCCCTTTAAATCAACACGGGAGCCCTGGATGGCGCGGGCCAGGTGGCCTGAAAGGGCTGGCTGCTGACCTCCCAGCCCCGCCCCTTCCATAGGCCAGAGCCCCCTGCCCGTACCGGTAAGTGGCCTACTTTCACACCTGGCTGGGCCCCAAGCTCTTTGCTCAGCATCTTGGTTTCACCTCTCCTCAGACAACGCAGATAGTATGTCCATGCCTGCCCAAAGTGTAGCTCACCTTGCTGGGGTTGGGCTTTGTCTTTGCATGAGTCTAGGAGGCTCCCCAGGGCAATAAGTGCCATGGTGCAGGGCTCACCCCAGCCCCAGCTGCCTCTGGGCAGCTTATCAGCTAGCATGGGCTACAGGTGCAGAACTCCACCCTGTTACAACCAGGCTTTTCTCCACTACTGCTGTCCTCATGGAGGCGGGTTTCGAGCAGTTTCACAGCCCAGTCAGTTTCCATTGGGACGGTCCTGGCAATAGCGGGATGGGAAGTCATCCTCGTAAGTTGAGGACTGGTTTGGAAGGAGAGCAAACAAATCTGGATTCCAGCTGGAACAGTTTAACACACAGGGTGTGGATCAAGCTGGTTTATTGTTAACAAGAGCTCTTGCCACAGGGCAGAGAAGAGAGTCTTACACAGATCTCAGATGCTTGAACACACACTCAAATTGAAGCCCCATGCTAAAATGTTTCCAAAATACCAGATCCTATTTAGAATAATAATTTAGAGACACAGATCATAATTATACCAAGCTCACATATAGCACTGGTCATCTGTAGATCTAAAAGTGCTTTACAAAGGTGAAGTGGGATGTGGCTAAAGTGGAAAACACACACACTCATCAGTTATGTGGAGTGTTTGGGAACCTCATTGTTCTAATGGTCCCAATTGATAATGAACATTTTTCTTTTCTCCCCCTTTTTGTGGGCATGTTCAAACAAGGGTATATTGCTAAGGCATTTCAAATGATACTATCTTATATGCAAAACTCCAAACACTACCATTGGTCAACTCGACCAGGCCTATCTTCGTGCCTGCTTTATAAATGGAGATACAAACATATTGTTAAGTCCAAGTTGTCATCCATCTCATCCAGAATTCTGACTCAGACAAGGTTCCGGATCAGATGCTTCCCAGGGAAAGCGCAAGAATCACCATAATGGGCAATTATGGAATAACCTCTCCATATGAAAAATTTCTTCCTAATTCCAGGCAATTAGTGTTTAATTTATGCTGTGAGCATGATGGTTTATATCCTCTATTTATATTACATCTAGCTAATATAACTGTGGATGTCCTAACCACATAAAGGGCTAATACTTTCCTGAGTCCTGCTAAGCATCTGGAAACAATGATATCTTGTGGGTTTCATAGATTAATTATATTATGCATCAAATTACTTTTATCAATTTTAAATGTATTGGCTTTCAGTTCATTTAGATGGATAGAAGTGAACAGTGTCCACTTACTTCTAAGATACATTTGTACATGGTAAAAATGTAAATTGTTTTCTAAAAGACATTGCTTGAATGGATCTCAGAAGTCTGGATCGCTATGTGGTGCTTACTGGGCTCAGACAGTTGGATACTTCAGCAGTTTTCCTCTTATCTTTATTCCCATTTGAGAACTGCATTACTGAGGAGGAAAGAAGAGTATCTACAACATTACCCTGTATTCCTCAAATAGTATTTGTTTAGGGTCTATAGCTATGCTGGTATTAGCACAGTTGAAGAGATGTACATTCCACAGTTACATGAAGCTGAGGCACAAAGTTCAAATCTAACTTCCCCAAAAGTCGGGATCTCCAAATTCAAAGATTTCCTCCCCTCATCCTACAAGATAGGGGCCTGGTGTGTAGTTTGGGTGAGGATCTAACTTTCCCTGCAGTTCAGATTGTTCCAATTTCATTGGGATGGATGGGGAGGGAGAGGAAAAGAGTTTGTGCACATCTCTCAATTGTGATTAAATGGAATTGATTTAAAATCTGGGGCAGCTCATACATTGATTTGTAATAAATTAAGTCTTAATCCTTCAGTCAGAACCACATGGATGCAGGGTGGATCTGACTGAAGAATTGGGGCCTTTGGTACTTATAAGTATTTAAGAGATCAGCATGTAGGGGTTAAAAATGAATTTCCACAATGGACCTGTTGCTGTTTAAAGTATCTTGATTCCATTAATAGTGCTCATGTTAGTGTTACTGAGAAACATCATTTTACTGATACTTCATCAAACTAGGAATTTTGTAGTTAAAATTGTGGTTAAAATACTGTTACATAAACCAAATTCTTTAACAATATACATAAAGAGATAGAGTTATGTATTTACATTTCAGAAAGGGCCACTCTGCTCATCTAGTCCAACCGCCAACATCACACAGAACCTCACTCAGTAAGTCCTACCTCAAGTTCAATAACTTGTGAAAAATTAGAATTTACCTTATGATAGCTTTGAACGTCTCTGCTTTCTCATTTTTGCCAATTTTGAGATGCAACGTTCATATCCTGACCTGCCCCCCATTGTCAAGATGAGAATTCCCGGGTCAATGCTTTTGCTATTTTGTTTTAAAATAATTTTACCCTTCTTTGTGCTTATGTTATATTGCAGTTCTCCAAGCAGTCCCAAAGCCATAATATGCTTCCGACAACTGGATGTAGCCAAGGTCCAACAATGCAATAAACAGCCACAATGTCAATAATTGTTCCTAATTCCAAGATCACAGTGTTTCCAGAAAAGAGTACTGTACTCTTCTTCACTTATCAGTGATGGGCTCCCTTCTAAAATTCCCCTAATGGGTTCATTAAAGAAACGTGATGCTATCAGTCTTGCCTGGCTGAATTGCTAATGAGTCTCAGGTGTTTTTCTGGAGATCACCACAAGATCCATGCAGGTTGGTGGACCATGATCTGTAAAATTTGGCTAGAATCAGGATTCAGTAGAGCTCTCTCTCTCTCTCTCTCTCTCTCTCTCTTAGGCATCATACTGTGCCCCAGTTGGTGGTCTGCACTTATATATTTCATCATGGGAGGGGGTCTGCTTGTCTTCCTCTCTCTCACTCACATGCAGGGAGATGGTCTGCACCTATTAAGGTAAATTCAATGGCAAAACTCCCACTGACTTCCATAGTGATCAGGAGCAGGTCCAAAGCTATCACTAAGGGGAAAAAAACCAAAATACAATCCTTCACCCTCCTTCCCATTTGAAATTTCAGATGTCCCCTACAGATTTCCGAGCACTCAAGGGGGTCATTCCAGAATGCTAAGACATTGTGCTCTCCCAGGGCTATGATGCTCGCAGTAACATGGTAACTTCAATCGGACGAAAGAAAGAGCAATGACATTTCCCAAAGTGAGTTTTCTGAGCGGTGTTATAAATGTGTCACCAAAATTTACTTGGTGCTTTACTCATCATCTGAATGGTGTCATTCCTTATGATGGCTGCCAATAGGATTTGGGTCAAGATCTCAACCTGGGGAGTCATCTCCAGAGCCTTGATGCTGCTATGAACTCTGTTCCATGGCTGATATGCATAGAGTTTATCTTATTTATAGATCTGCAAACGCCTTTCTACTTTTTTTTTAATACCCTCTGCCATCCTGCAGTTGCAACCCACAGTTTTCACCATGTTCATTACCTGGGTCCACAGCCTGTTCCTCACGAAAGTGCTGGTTTGCCTATTCTCTTGGGCTCTAGAGATAATTGTTTATGAGGAATATATTCCCTGTTCTGCAATTAGTAAATGTGGATTTGTATATATTCCTCTCTGCTTTCTCTCCTCTCCTTCACTGCCCACCTCCAGAACCTGATCCAAAGGTGGTTGCTGTAGCCATTCTTCTTCTTCTGGTTTTTTAATTTTTTTTTTAAAAACAGTGGTTCAAAATATCCTCTTTTTGAAATGTGTGCATCAGAGTTCTTGTACATTATTAGCATTTTAATTATATAGTAGCATATGCTAATATTGTGCCAGTGGGAGTTTCCATGGAGCCTTGAACGAAGAGGCATGTTTGAAAGTTCCAGGGCCCAGAAAATCCCAGAGTGTACAGGCTTTTGCATGGGTGTTGCCCCCTTGCACGCGCACAAACACATTCTGATCGGCCACAGCCTCAGAGCCCTACCCATCTGCTCAAGCTGGATCGCAGCAACAGACAACAGGGCAAGTCCTGGAGGGAGCACCATAGATTTACAATGATTATATTGATTTTTGAAAGTGCAGCAGACATAGATTTGATTTGACAGTGCTCCTGTGAGGTTTATCTCCTGGCAAGTGGGCAGAATAAGTTCAAAAGCCTGTATTTAACACTCAGCCTGCCTGAGTTGTTTGGAGACTGCCTGTCACCATGATATGGGAGACAAGGGACGATGGATTTTCCCCTCACACGGCTGACTGTAATTTATACATGCAGGATGGCTCATTAAGTGCAGTGTTTCCCCCTACCATCATGGGCACCAGGTTTGTATAATTTTTGGTGGAGCCCAGAACGAGTCCAAGCAGAGCCGTCCTGTCCATAGGATGGACTGGGGCAACCGCCCCGGGCCCCGCACTTTGGGGAGTCCCGTGCTTCAGGGGGACGTGGGGTCCAGGGCGGCCTGGGGGGTTAGCGTGGGGCCTGGCACCAGCAGCAGCGAGCGACCCGGTCTCAGCCCATCCCGCTCTGCTCCGCCCCGCTGGCTCCCGGCATCACTCGGGGGAGGGGGCAGAAGCCGGAAAGAAGCAGGGCGGGGGCTTGGGGAAAGGGGTGGAATGGGGTCGGAGCAGGGACAGGCTGGGGCCGGGTCTCTCACTGCTGCCAGCGCCAGGATGCCCACTAACTACCCAGGCCACCCTGGACCCACAGCCGTCCCGTCCAGAGGATGGACCGGGACAACCTCCCCGGGCCCTGCGCTTTGGGGGGGCCCCGCACTTCAGGAGCACATGGGGTCCAGGGTGGCCTGGGGCGTTAGCAGGCGGCCTGGGGCTGGCAGCAGTGAGCGACCGGCCCCAGCCTGCCCCCATTCCACTCCTTCCCCCAACCCCCCCGCCTCTTTCCAGCTTTCACCCCCTCCCCCAAGCAACAGCAGGAGCTGGTGGAGCAGGGTGGGCTGGGGCTGGGTCGCTCGCTGCTGCCAGACCCAGGTCCCCCGCTAACCCCCAAGGCCGCCCTGGACCCTGAGGCCCCCCAAAGCATGGTAAGCCCAAACATTGATGGAGCTGCGCCCACATTTCTAAATATTGGTGGTGCACTGGCACCACAAGCCCATATAATTCGCTGCCTATGCCTACCGTGTTTATTTATCTTTAATCCTTGATATATTTTGAAAAGAGATCATCATGACTGATCTCTGGGCAGAAGGCCTCCATGTTTGCTAATCTGCATACAACCAATGGGAGAGCACAGTACTCACTGACCAGACCCTACCTCGCGTCCATCAGACACATCGCCACAATTTCCCTCATCATCCATCGACAACAGCTATGGAAACCTAATTGCTTTTCTATTTCTCACTAGGCTACACACAGGAGAGGAGTTCAACCTGCAAAACAACTAAAACTAGTGACTTGTCACGGGGTCCACTCACCACAGTGGTGCCTCCTGCTGGACATCCTGGGGATTAGCTCTGCCAGTTGGTGCACCCTCTTCAGGTGGTGCCTCTCCCATTGTCTTCTCAGCCTGCGGACCCACCTCACTCTAGGAACCTCAGCATCCTCTTCATGACTTGGCCCTCTGGCCGGGTCACCAGCCATGTTTCCCCCTGCCGGGGGTACCCCAAAGGCTTTCTTGGCAAACAGTCCCAGGCAGTCTTCTCCTGTGCTGCCCTGATGATGCCACTTCCCCAGTGGCCTGTAGAGAAACCTGGGCCCACCCTCTACTCTGGTTTCCAGTCCAGGGACCCTCAGCTCAGCAGTTCTGGTCTCTCAGCCCCCATTACTCCTTCCTTGGACTGGTTCGTACTCTTCCTGCTTCCCCGCCCCCTTCTCTGTGAGTACCAACTCCTTCTTCCCATGGAGTGACTGCTGCCTGCCATCCTGTAGCCTTTCCCAGCAGCCTTATCTCTTCTCAGCTCCTGGGCTTTATAGGCCCCACCTATTCCTGCCCCACTGAGCCTCCTTAATCAACTCCCTGCTCCCTGGCTACTCTTCCAGGTGCAGCCTGGACAGTTCATTGGCCTACCTGGCAACCTTAACCCCTTCTAATCCTGTGTGGGGTGAACACCCTATCACATGCCTCTTCACATGAGTCACTTGGGAAGCACTCTGCTCTAGTGGATTAGGCATGTGTTTTGCAGTCTTGGTTTTAATCGTGGTTCTGATTCTGATTTACTGTGTAATGACCTTTGACAGTCACATAGCCAGCATTTTCAAAAGTCTGTGTGGCCAAAAGTGGCAAATGTGGGGTAGCTAAATAGGGTTTTTCTTGGCCCTTGAAAGGCCTTGGTCAAGTAGGCTGCCGGAAAGGACCTGTGGGAATCAGCTATACCAGCCCTATATTTTTCAGGGACCCATTGTCCCATGCTGGGGGATCTTCAGCTAGGGGGGTGCAGTCTGTGTTAGTGCACAAGAATCTGAAAGTAAAACTGAGTAGAAATACGTGACCTGATTAGTCTAGTTTTGCTCTCCAAGCTGAATGAAATTCAGATAATAAATAAACAGCAGCATAGAAGGTGAGAAACACAATGGATTTGTTCATAATCAAAAGGATTATTAGTAAGGCAGGTGCAAGAATTTGTGGGTTTTTTTAATACATGAATTTTCCCCAAGAGTATGAACTGTACTGTTGTAGGCTAAGGCCAAATTCTAGAGGTATGGGGCTGGGTAATTCTAAGGGAGAAACCCCAGGAGCAACCAAACAGAGGGGAAAATTTTAGCTAAGGGTATGTCTACACTAGCACTTTTGTCGGTAAAACTTTTGTCAGTCAGGGATGTGGAAAGAAACCAACCCTGACTGACATAAGGTTCACCGACAAAAGTGCTGGTGTGGACATCACTGTGTCCACAGGAGAGGCTCTCCTGCCAACATAGCTAGTGTTGCTCGTTGGGGGTGGTTTAATTATGCCAATGGGAGAGCTCTCTCCCGCCGGCATAGAGCAGCTACATGGGAGATCTTACAGCGGCACAGCTATAACCGTAAAGCTGTGCCGCTGTAAGGTCCATAGTGTAGACATAGCCTGTGTTGTTATTTTATTGTTGGTTTATTGGTTAACAAAGCCAAACCCCAGGGAAGGGGTGGACTTTGACATTACTTAGTTGTGAATTGGGTTTTTAAAGGGGGACGGGAAAGGGGCCTGCTTACATCTCAACTGAACATCTATGATCTGTTTGATAGTTTGGAGCTGAACCTCACAGTTGAATGTATAAGGGGCCAAACCAAAACCCTAAACCCCTCTGAATTTTGGATGAATTCAGCTCCAGAGCTGAACACTGTATCTTGGACCAATCTCTTCTTTATCTCGTAGAGCTGGACAGGAGCAGTAGGAGTTTGTGTCACATGAAATGTATGTAGAATGATTAGTATTTCTCTCATGTTGGAAATGTTATTAGCTGCAGTAATAGTATCTCTTGTTTTGAACTATTTATTTTTCCCTTCTGTGTATGATTATAACTGTGTTAAAATCAATTAATAAATACACCTCGCTAAAACAAATGAGGGAAAGGCACCCTGGCTGCAGAGCTTTGACCGAGTACATAACAGAGGTGCAGTATGTCGCTGAGCTCCTACATTTGGGAGGAAGTAAATTGGAAAGGCTCCATTTACCCCCAGCATTAGTAGGTGCTGCTGTTCTCAGAGATATCCAACCTCCCCCTCGCCCCTGGGTGGGCAGGCAGGTAGTGCCTGAAGTGTCACATTCTGCCCCCCGGGGGGCTCCAGGGCGGAGGGCAGCTGAACTTGCTGTGGCTGCTTAGGGGGGTACTGATGGTCAAAGACCTGATTGCTTAAGTGTTCACCGACCGCAAATTCCAAAGGGGCGAGAGTTTGGCAGAAGAAAATTCATTATTAAAGGCAAGCTAAAATCATTGCAGCGATTGTTTCACAATATTTTTCCCAGCCCTTATGAGGCTACTAAAAAAAGAATAAAAGATTTTCTTTATTGTTTTCAAAGGCAAAATGGGAGAAAAGGCCAGTAGAATATAAATCACAGTGTAGTTACAACAGGCAATAATACAGAAAGACACAGATGTAGCATACTGCGATATATATAATACCACAGGCATAACAAATAAACACAGCAAATTCTGCTGATTTAGCAGTAGAAAGTAGAAAAGTATTGAAAACAAGTAACTGACATGTAAATACAGCATATGGGCCAAATCCTGGTCTCCTTTGCATGGCAGAGGCTTTCATTGATTTCAGTAATATTCTCCCCACTATTCACAGTGGCAGATAACACTTCAGTACAACAGGAGGATTTTAGAGTCCAAGCCTGCAGCTGTTACCATGAGTAGTGCTGCCTGTCGGGGTTAGTCCCAAGTACAATGGCACTGTTCAAATCAGGGAACTCATGCCTGGCATTAAGCGTGAGATTTCCAAATGTGTTCAGTATGAAACTGTGTCTGCTCCATTTGAAGTCAATGGTGACGTTTACACTGAGCTCAATAGGAGAGCGTTAGAGCAGCGTGGAGTGTTTTAGAACATCCCCCTCCCCACAAGGGTGAAATCCTGGCCCCAGTGAAGTCAATGGGGAGCTTTGCCATTGACATCAGGGTTTTGTGTCTTGTCAGAATTAAATGCTTGATTATAAGTGGTTTGCAGTGTTGTTGTAGCCATGTCTTTCACCAACAGAAGTTGGTCCAGTAAAAACTATTATCTCACCTACCTTGTCTCCTTAATCATAAGTGGTGGTGTTAGCATGGTTACTTCTCCATAAGATTTCAGTGGAAGCTAAGCATGAGACAAGCGGACAGAATTTGAACCTAAGCATCCTCTTTTGTTTTCTAATATAAATGTCTTATTGAAACAAAAATGAAATAACCTATCAAAACCATTGATTGGCAGTCTTTATGTTGCTGTTTCTGTTCCGCTTGAGCTGTACATTCATTATCTTTTTCCATTTTGATGGACAGGGGCCTTCTGCATTCAGGGATAACAGGTTTAAGAGGCTCACCTATAATATACATATATATGGAGAAACAGGTTACTTGTTAAAAGTATGTATAATTTTGGGACGTTATAGTTTTTAAACTGTATTTTCCAGGTCATTATATACTACGAAAGCTGAGCTGGCAATGACACACTGTTAAGTGTAAATTTTGCAAACCAAAGCAAAGATTTCAGTCAGCCAAAGAGCCACCATGCAAGAACTACCCAAAGAGCTTAAAACTGAAGGCGCTAATCCTACAAAGATTTAGGCATGTGCTTCACGTGATGCACATGGTTCGTCCCATTGCTTTGAGTGAGAGCACACAAATGCATACGTGAAGGATGTACCTAAGATCTGGTCTCTACACACAAAATTGCGCCAGTTTAAAGGTGTGATTTTCAACCAATTTAATTAAATTGCTGCAATTTTGTGTGTGGCCACTCTTAAATTGACATAAACCTAGATAAAGTCAGTTTCACTTGGCCCTGTAAATTTAGTTTTCAGTCAGATTCACAGGGACAAGCTAAACTGATTTAACTAGTTTAAAACTGATCTGTTTACACAGGAGTTTACACAGGTTGCACTAAACTGGTGCAAGCTTGTGTGTGACACGTCCTTAGGCTTTGCAGGGTCAGTGCCTAAAACACACATGTAAGACATCATGAGATGGAGGGGGAGAACAGGGAAGACAAGGATTGAGACAACAAGGGAGCAGGAGAAATGAATTGGGGAGAGCATATTTTCTTCCTTTTCCATAAGCAATGAGTTTCTTTCAGTGAGTTGCCTTGCTTCATAATTTTAAAACATCCTGCGTGTCTGGATAATGGCTGTTGGTCAAGCACAGGAGTGACAGTGAGCCATGCCAAAGGGGCGGTGAGTTGGAAACAATGGTTGAGTTTTAAATGTGAGCTGCACTAAAATACCCTAACAAATAGCTTTCAACACCATGAAGATTATCTTGTGATAGCAGTGTTTTGCGCTAACCTTGTTTTGTTCTGTTTCTGCAATGTATAGCATTTAATCATCTCTTTTTTCCTCTTTCCTGATGGTTTATAAATACTGGAGCACAATGGCTAATGGGCCCAGCCCTTCTGTCATTTTAGCAGTCTTTTCTAATGTTCACAGTTCCCCTGATATCAGTGTGCCAAATTCAATTATTATCCATCTTAGATATTTCTAAGGTTGTTGTGGCTTTGCTCTCTATGCAACATTAAGAATATGAGGAAACCACACAGGCACAGATGGGTTCCAACTAACAACATGGCTTAGTTACATCGATACACTACAGAAGCTCTTGCAGGATTCTGGTGCAATAGAAGGTTTTCTGCACAGAAGACAGAGCCCACTAGAGGGCTCCCAAATTATTTAAAGGAATATTACCAAATTCCAATATATTACAATAGCCTTCACAATCTTTAATGTAGTTATTTTCCCAATGCCTCTGTGAGGTAGGAAAGTGTTATTATCCCCATTTTACAGATGGGGAGCTGAGGCCAGATTAAATGACTTTCCCAAAGTAAGGCTGGAAGTCTGTGGTGGAGCAGGGACCCTAACCCCAGCTAAAACGCTAACCATGGGACCATCCTTCCTCTCATTTATGTTACTGTGAATCTGAAGTGATTCCTCTGACATCAGGGGTGTAATCGCATGGGTTTGTAAAATGTGATGCATCCTTATGTAAGTGGAAATAACCCTGATCTTAGTATAAGTCACATAAGTACGTGCTTGCAGGAGCTGTTCCTTTGGGTTTTTTGACTGTAGAACTGAAGTTTCCCCCTCCCCTCCTTTTTTTTTTTTTTTTTTTTATTTGCAGCCAACATGCTGATACAACATCAGATCTTTTTTTGCAGATTTTTATAAAGCTAAAGACACATAATCACTTTTTGGATGGATGACTGCAGCTCCTCAGAGTGTAATCAGATTATGAATTGGCTGCTATGTAATCAGG
Organism: Emys orbicularis; assembly: GCF_028017835.1. Lineage (NCBI taxonomy): Eukaryota > Metazoa > Chordata > Testudines > Emydidae > Emys > Emys orbicularis. The sequence goes on along the minus strand of NC_088684.1, from coordinate 216,783,815 downwards.
CAGAAGTGTATTCCATGCTCGGTGAGAACAGAATTGAAGGCTTCCTGCAAAGCAGCGAAATGATTAAACTTTTTTTGGGAGGGAAGGCAGAGCTGGGAGGAGGAACGCAAACAATGTTACTTAATGAAATTAGTTTCCATTCAAATACATTGACATGTATATTTTCCAGAACCTAACGACTGAGAAAATGAAGACTCATTCTGCACCTTTATAGGAGAGAAGTCATGTTGTGTTGATTGATTTGGTTCTGGGACCTTCAAGACTATTCTACAAAATCAGGTCGACAAGAGGGGGCAGAGAAGAGGGATTCTGAGTGCTGTAGCAAAAGAGCAATTCATATTAAAGTCAAGTAACGAGGTGGTTAGACTGCTACACAGCTATAGTAATTCTCCTTGGGTGAAACTCCACCCCAGTGGTGATGGTTCACATAAAGTCCTCTGGATTATTTAAACTCGGAGTTAAGGATTTAGAAGGGCTTTGGTGGTGTAGAGGGCCTCATGTAGGCCATCCGTGCTGTGACAAATTTCACCCCCTAAGGAAAGGGAGAGAATAAACACTGTGAATGGAGGCAACTGTTTTCTTATCCTAGGAACCATTCAGCTGACTTTGGAACTCCTTCCAGGCCCAAATGTGTGAATGAATTTAATTACCTGTATGTAATATGGGGCTGAATCTTCTCTTCAAGCCACTTAAAAGCATAAGGACTTGCTCCTTATGAACACAGAACACAGTAAGGTCACTCCCTTCTGAAGCCTCACTTTAGTCAGTGCAAAGAATGCATTTGGGAACTAGAGGTGCCCACCACACAAAACTCAAAAGAAACGGGACACCTTGGCGAAGTAAGAGCCTGTAGACAGAAGCAAGCAGACGGTGGCTGAGTTTGGTGGGTTGGTGGGAGGACGAGTGTGATTAGGAGGTTCCAAATCCAATCTTCCTGCACAGGCAGCAATGCACCTGTAGAGCTGCTTAATGAGACAAGGTGGGTGAGGTAATAGCTGATACAATCTTTACATTAGAGTTAGGTGCAGGAGGCAGTTGGCATAGGTCCCACTTCTGCCAACTTTATACCAGCTGAGAGCTCCCCCACACCAGGGGAATTTTTAGCTGGCCAGTTAGGAGCAGAGCTCAGCCATTTGAGTGTTGCAAACTGACTGAAATAGGAGCGAATTTGGCCTTCTGTACACGGAGGCCAACATCTGTTGGTCCAATAAAAGGTATTACCTCACCCACCTTGTCTGTCTAACATCCAGAGACTGACATGGCAAAAATTACACCTCATGCTTAGTGACTGTTTATCACATTCAGTGATTTCAGGAGAGGTGAGGTAATACAGTTTGCCTATCCCTGGTCGTTTTAAACTGGGATAGAGATGCCAGGGTGATGACACTATTTTTGCTTCGTTTTGTGAAAGTACTACCTAAAAATAAGACATCAAATATACAGAAAGTATATAACACTACAGTCATTCCTGTTCAATGTGCCAGGGGAAAGGCTCAACACTTGCCTCCACTGTTTGCCCCAACTATGGGTAAATTGCTGTCAAGCTCCTGACACTTCAAAGAACATCACTGTATTCGACTGCTGTTCCATGGCTGCAGTGTAGGAGGGCAGCAAAGCAGTTGAGGCTAGAAAGAATGAGCGCGAAAAGTGGCAGGATTTATAAGGTAGTAAAATTACCACATAGAATAGAATTTAGCTCCATTTGGTTATGTTAGTATGTGATAAAGTAGGGTTACCATATTTCAACAATCAAAAAAGAGGACACAGGGTGCCGCCCTAGCCCCGCCCCCTCCCACTTCCCGCCCCCCTCAGAATCCCCCTACCTGTCCCCCCCCACCCTAACTGCCCCCAGGACCCCACCCCCTATCTAAGTCTCCCTGCTCCCTGTCCCCTGACTGCCCCAACCGCTCTCTACACCCCCTTCTCCCGACAGCCCCCCCCAAAACCCCCGACCAATCTAACCCCCCCGTTCCCTGTCCCTTGCCTGCCCCAACTGCTCTCTACACCCCCTTCTCCTGACAGCCCCCCCAGAACCCCCGACCAATCTAACCCCCAGTTCCCTGTCCCTTGCCGGCCCCCCCACCAGGCCGAGGGAGAGCTGTGGGCTCCACGTGCAGCCAAACAAATAAGGCGCTGCTCTGCGGGGGGAGGAGGGAGTGGGGGTGGGGGAGGGACTCTGGCTGCTAGAGGCCCCAGTGGCTGCGAGCGGCTTTCAGTCAGGCACAGCCGTCCAATCAGCCATGCCGCACTCTGCATGGGGGAAGGGGGAAATCCCGGACATTCTACCTTATTAGAAATCCCCCCCGGATGGCCATTTAAAGCTAAAAAAGCCGGACATGTCCGGGGAAACCCGGACAGATGGTAACCCTAGATAAAGTGATCTGAACTCTCTCTCTCTGCTGTAGGCTGAACCAAAATCCCAGATCCAAACCCCCCAAACTTGAAGAGGTTGATACTCATTTACCTCCAGACCCCTGGACATCCAGGCCCAGAAAGGTGCTATCCACATCTACAGTTGCAGGGCAGGCCTCTCTCTCTAGCAGCATTCGGAAGAGGAGTCAGAAATGCCAGTGCATTAATCCTCACACACAGCAGGACTTTGACTTCCTTCATTATTGTATTTCTACCCTTCCCCCACAGGAGGCACTAAACTTTGGTAATATGCAGCGAATGATTATCTTAATTATCTTCCACCCCTCACCTTATGGCATAACAAGGAGTACTAAACAGATAGTCACTTAATACAGCCCCTTTACACTGTTTGCAAATTATCTGCAAACAGACTCAAATTTTTACGAATGTGGTTTTCTAGTCAAAGTTATTCAGCAAATGTTTTATGCAAACAGAATTCAGCTTGTCTCTCATGAACCACTTACTGTGACTATTGCTTTGGATACACTCTAACCACAATTTACTATTTACACTGAGTAATTGGTCACCTTGGTCATGTGGTATTGTTTCTGCTCTTTGACTGGGTCACTGAAACTTTCATAAACAAGGGGAGGGGTTGAGTAAGTCACATTCATGTGAACACATTAGCAAAAGTAGTCATGAATGTTCTGTTTTCATGAATGTTCTTGCAAAGGGAAAAAAATCATGTATATAAATGTTTGTGAAAAGCAAAGCGGTTGTAAATATTCAATTTTATTTCAACTAATATTCCTGAAAACTATTTTTCTCTAGTACTTGCTCAGCTCTGGTAAGGACCATGATGTAACTTATTTAAAATAGCATGTGCTACAGATTCCAAATGGAAAATTTGATAACAAGCTAGTTTCTTTCCCTCTAGAATAAAAGTTTACAGTGTTAGTGCAATTGAAGAGATACACTCAAAGAGGCAGCTTTATTAACTAGCAACCCTTTAGCTGTAATATGATGGGGGGAATGTAGTGGGCCAAATTCTATTCCGTTTAAGACCCAATCCTGTAAATGGGTCTGTATGGGCAGGCCCACTGAAGTATGGGGTTCTGCACATTTGCAGTAGTCCACCAAACGAATCTGCATGCAGACCTTTACATCTGTTCCGTCATCCCCAAGGGAATCACATGTATAACTGAGAGCAAAATTTGGTGCAGTAAGTTTTTCCCCATTATATTATGACTGAAAGTCGGCTAACTAATAAAGTCATCACTTTCAATTTGCTTCTCCAATTGCATTACCAAGAGAACCTTTGATCTTTGGAAAGAAAAATAAAGAACATGTTTTCCAAGGATTTTAAAAATGATTTCTTTGCTGTTTCCATTTGGAACCTGTAGCACCTTATTCTAAGAGTACATTACATTATGTTGCTTACCATGTCACAACATTGTGATGATAGATAATTACCGCAATCTTAAGATAATAATAATTGACAGTATTACTATGGCTTTTCCCCTAGTACACCTCTACCCCGATATAACGCTGTCCTCTGGAGCCAAAAAATCTTACCGCGTTATAGGTGAAACCACGTTATATCGAACTTGCTTTGATCCGCCGGAGTGCGCAGCCCCGTCCCCCAGGAGCGCTGCTTTACCATGTTATATCTGAATTCGTGTTATATCGGGTCGCGTTATATTGGGGTAGAGGTGTATATGAGGTTTCGCTCATGTAACTGGGTGGAGAATTTGGCCCATGACCTGATTTATGAATTATGGATTTTAATGTGTGTATTAAACCAATTGTGATTATAAATATCTTTGAATATTCTGAACAGACCAACGGACAGAATTTTGAGACAGAAAATAGGGACTCAGGATCAGAGTAGACAGAAAAAGAAGAGATTTTAGATCACTGATTGCCCCACAAAGACAGGATACAGTCCCTGATAGAGGACCCATCAGACATTAAAATGATACATTTATGAATTAAGGACTGTGGATGAGACTTGTCAGAGTTTGTTCAAAGGATCTACAGAGAATTCTGATCTGTCCAATCTTAAGACAGAATGGTCACCCTGAAACCCTAATTGAATTAATGGAAATGTGAGAAATACTAATTTGTGAGCTGTATTTGTACATTTAATTATATTACTCATCACAAAGCCTTTAGTATCTGTTGAACTGGGCCTTTCTGAGTAATTATTTCTCAAAGCCAAATTAAAACTCTTTTGCCATATGGCTAATTATGCTTTCAGCACACCGTCTCACATCAACTCATGTATTACTTATATTTGGTTACGTGATCATTTTACATGTTGGAATCCATGTAGGTCAATGAACTGATGGGGATTTCTAGCTGATTTTTCAGTAGTGTGCATGTGCTTTTTCAAGTACTTACGTGTAACATGGGAAGCCTTTGCTATACACTGAGGCAGAAGAGTTTGCTGTTTGAAACCTGCACTGCAAACACTTTTTCATTCAATTACTGGTGATGGCTATGTATTTTTCAGAACTCAAAATTTTATTCTGTTCAACCAATAGAAAGCCCTGCAGGTTCTGTGATTTTTCTCATGAAACTTTCATATACAGTCTCCAATACATGTGAAATTGATAGACAATTTATATGCATCCGAAGAAGTGGGCTGTAGCCCACGAAAGCTTATGCTCTAATAAATGTGTTAGTCTCTAAGGTGCCACAAGTACTCCTGTTCTTTTTGCGGATACAGACTAACACGGCTGCTACTCTGAAACTTATACATTACAGTATATGGTATCTGCTTCAACAACCAATATCTCAAAGCTGGTATTTAGGTAATCATATATTGTGGAACCTAAACATAACACTGTGACACTGCACCACATATTCTTCATAGTGATATTATTATGATATACTTTAGAGTATAATAATGATGCTGTTGTACAAGATGGGTCATGTGAGGTGTCATTGGAAAAGTTACGATTTGCTGAATATGGTTATCCTATTTGTATGCATGTATCATTTTTGTATCTGAAGTTATGACTATTGACTATGTATCTGTATTTCAAATGTACTTACACCCGGGTGACGCCCACTAGGTAAGATGCTTTCAGTCTGGTAGCTGGTTGGGAAGGGACTATTCAGGGTAATGAGCCATTAGAGAAAACAATAGGCCTTAAGAAAAGCTTATCTACCACCTGTGAGCCTTCCTGAGAACACTCCAGACAGCCTATAAGTAATGGCTGCTATGACTCTACAAGGACATGTGACCAGGCCACATGATTCTGGACTCCATCTTGGGATGTCAGTGTTTTTTCACAAACTAAGTTTGGGACAAAGGGTTCCCACCATATGCTAAAGCGATATAAGGCAGGGAGTGACATCGTCTGTTGTTCTTCATTCCCCATGCAAGAAGACTCCTGGAAACACCTGAGAAACAAAGACTGAACATGGGTAAGTGCTGGACCCAGGCTAAAGGGATTTCTAGCCTGTGTATGAAAGACCTGGGGATTCCAAGCTGTAAAGCAAGTGCAGCTTGTCCCTTAAGAATCTGCAGCCTGCTTGTATCATCAGCCAGGGTGAGAATTTGCTAATTCATATATCTTTCTAGTATCTTAGTTTGCGTTTTTGTTGATTTATTAGGTAATCTGCTTTGATCTGTTTGGCGTCACTTGTAATCACTTAAAATCTATCTTTTGTAGTTAATAAACTTGGGTCATAGGGCTCAGTGGTACCCCAGTTCCAGGTGGCATCCTGGGAGAAACCCATCACAAACACCTCCAGTAAGTGACCTCCTGACCTAATGTAAGTAACCACTTCAGGTAACCACAAAATCTCCACTACAGTTTGGTTCAGCCAGAATATGTTTACTAGAAAATCAGTTTTTTGCTGATCCCTCAAGACAAGGTTCACTGTGTTTGTCTGTGAAAAGCAACAGTGAGCAAGAAGGAATGACTAGCTGAAATCTGGAGCCTTGAGCACTGAGGTGGACAGTATCTTACAAAGAAAGGAGATGCTATTTGATTTCTGTCTCCACTGCACAAACCAATGTGCACAGCACAGAAGAGGACTGCAAGAATGGCTCTAGCTGTCTCACACGTTCACTGCACTTCATCTTTCTCACTCACTTCTAACAATTGAAAAATAGGTCTCTTCAGGAAAAATCCAAAAGAGTAAACATGTAAATGTGTAGATCAGTGTAGATCCCACCCCTTTCCATCCTGGGACCTCATGTTACCACAAAAGAAAGGGTCACGATTCCCCTTCCCATCTGTACATGAAGAAAAGGAGGAGAGTTGTGACCTCTGCCTCTCATTCCCCAACCCAGGCTCACCACCCTATAAGCTGCGAAATCATGGTGTAGACCAACTCCCCTCCCCACCAAAAAAAAATTGTGAGCAATGCCCCACCCACCAAGCATTACTAACTGAACCTGGAGTTCCCAAACACCTGTGGAGGTTGAGATATGCACAGCAGCGCTATATTATGTCATTTGTGACATGGAATACCAAGGTGGCTATGTTAAATGTGCAGTAGGTGAGTTAGGTGATCATAATGGTTCCTTCTAGCTTTAGAATCTATGAATCTAAACATTGACTCTGTTGAACAGAAAATAGGTGCAATACCAATAGATAGGATCATAGGAACTGCTAGACTGGATCAGACCAGCAGTCCATCTAGTCCAGTATCCTGTCTCCAACTATGGCCAGAACCAGATGTTTTAAGATATGTCTACACAACAGCTGGGGGGTGTAATTTCCAGTGTGGGTAGACATACACATGCTAGCTCTGCTTGAGCTAGGACCTAAAAATAGCAGTCTGGTTACAGCCACTCGGGTGGCAACTTGGGCTAGCTGCAATCCCGCCCAATCCCCGGGATACAGACGAGGATGGCTAGCCTGAGCCACAGCCTATACTGCTGCAGCCTCCCTGCTATTTTTAGGCAGTGGCTCGGGCCGCGCTAGCACACGCATTTTTATCCTTGCTGCGGATCACCCTGCTCAGTTGCTGTGTAGAGATACTCAGAGGAAGGTGTAAGAGCCCCGCAGTAGATCAATGTGCTCTTCACATAGGTCCCATCCTGATCGCTAATAGAGATTGGTTTAAGCCCTGATGCACTTGGTTTACATCTCTTCCAAATTTTGTGTATTTGTGTCATTCTGGAAGAGTTAGTTAGGTAGCAAAATACTACATCAATGATCATTATTTAGAGAAGCTTTAGCACTTGATACTACTGTCATAACTATAAAGGGAAGGGTAACAGCCCTCCTGTGTACCATACTATAATCCCTCCTGGCCAGAGACACCAAAATCCTTTTACCTGTAAAGGGTTAAGAAGCTCAGGTAACCTGGCTGACACCTGACCCAAAGGAGCAATAAGGGGACAAGATACTTTCAAATCTTGGTGGGGGGAAGGCTTTTGTTTGTGCTTTTTGTTTTGGGGGGAGTTCGCTCTTGGGACTAAGAGGGACCAGACATCAATCCATGCTCTCCAAATCTTTCTGAACAAGTCTCTCATATTTCAAACTTGTAAGTACAGCCAGGCAAGGTGTGTTAGTTTTATCTTTGTTTTCTCAACTTGTAAATGTACCTTTACTAGGGTGTTTACCTCTGTTTGCTGTAACTTTGAACCTAAGGCTAGAGGGGGTTCCTCTGGGCTCTTTAAGTTTGATTACCCTGTAAAGTTATTTTCCATCCTGATTTTACAGAGATGATTTTTACCTTTTTCTTTAATTAAAAGCCTTCTTTTTAAGAACCTGATTGATTTTTCCTTGTTCTAAGATCCAAGGGGATTGATCTGGACTCACCAGGAATTGGTGGGAGTAAAGGGAAGGGGGGGGGGGGGAATGATTAATTCCTCCTTGTTTTAAGATCCAAGGTGTTTTGGATCAGTGTTCACCAGGGAATTGGTGGAAGAGTCTCTCAAGGCTACCCAGGGAAGGGACTTAGCACATTGGGAGTGGTGGCAGCGGACCAGATCTAAGCTGGTAGTTAAGCTTAGAAGTTTTCATGCAGGCCCCCACATCTGTACCCTAAAGTTCAGAGTGGGGAAGGAGCCTTGACAACTACTAACTCCCCTCCTTTAAAAAAAGTGAATTTATTCTCTTGGTCCTCACTCATTGTCCCTCTACCATCTCACCCTTTTAGTTAAGCAGCAGTCATTGCTATAGGCAGTCAATGTACATTGATATAGTTTCTTCTCTATAAGTTGACGAAAGACCCTGACAAGAAAAAGAAATTGGCTATTAAATTCGTAGGTCATGAAAAAATGTTTCCTTTAACTGAGTATAGCACCTTGCCATTCAGGATCTCAAAGCATCTTCCAAAAATTAATGAATTAAGTCACAACACAACACTCCTTTGTGGTTCAACTCATTAAAAGTTATCATCCCACTTTGCAGATAAGGACACTGAAGCACAAAGAAATTAAACCACTTGCCCTAGATCACACAATAAATCAGTGGCAAAGCTAGAAACACAGAACTACTGAATTCCAGTTCTGTGCTTGAACCACTCAGCTGACAAGGCTTCCTTTGGAAGTAGAAAAAAAGACCAAAATAAGAGGAAAATCAGGCCTGGGAAAGCCAGGGGGTTATAGGTCAGTAATGAGATGCATTGGCAGAGCTGGGTAGTCTATAATAGGAGAAATCATTGTATTTTCTTGCAAAAATAGAACCCTAGAGGGAGAGATCTGCTGCACACTGGTGTTAGCTGATATTAGCTGATATCAGCTGACACAGACCCTAAGTGCACAGTCAACCATTAAATGAAAACGTGGATTTGAGATCTATCGCCTGGGACATCTATAGACAATTTACACTTATGACCAAGTAAAATTGGCCAACAGATATCTCTGCTGTTCAACATCAGATCACCTGAAGGAATACTTATTAGGCAGTTAGAGAAATTACTCTGCAAGGACACAGATGGAATAGAAGTGAAATGTGCTGGACACACTTTACAGATACACATTATCTTCATCGAATGGTACCAAACCATCTATCAAAACTGATTCTTTGGAAAGTACTTTTAAATGAAAACAAGAAAATTAAAACTATATATTATGCAGAAATCCATGCTTTTAAACACATTTAAAAAAAACTAGAGTAAGGGTGGAATTTTCCAAAGCACTCACCATTAGCCTGATTCTGTTGCAGTCAATGGCAAAACTCTCATTGACTTCAGTGGGAGCAGAGTTAGGTCAATACTGAGGGCTTCAGAAAAATGTCTCACCCTAAATAGCTATTTTTGGCCAAAATGTCACCATCATCCTTTAACAGGTTGTGTGTTTAGCTGCTGTGTATTTTTCAAAACTGGATGTTAGACCTCAGACACTAGAAATCATAACCTGATATTTTGTAAATGGAGAGATTCTAAATCTAAACACAATTTGTTATTTTCCTCCCTCACCCCATTAAAAAAGTAGGTCTAATAGTCTTCTGGTATAAAACAGCTTTTTCACTGTATACAGGCAAACTCTGTACCAACGAAGCCTTCAAGCTATTTTCTTTGTCAAAATTAGGCCATGCAACATCTGTCTTGGATAGTGCTCCACGCAAAAATTCGGTATTGTGAATGAAATGAAAAATACAAACAAAACAACTCAAAAACAGGCCTGATTATAAATCAAAGGTGGCCAAAATGTTGCCCACGTACCAGTCAGTCAAGTCCCGTGGATCAAGATGGAACATGGCACTTAAGCACATGTAGTCCTCGAGGACCATACCTCCATATTAAAGATGAATGCAGCTATAGTCTGCTCATGTTACACTAATCAGATATGCCCTTGGGCTCTTGACAAGTTGCCAATGAAGCCATAGGCTGGCTGGGCTTGTTTGGGCACCGCTGTTATAAGCTGCTGTCATTAGAACTGTCCATGCTTTGGGGCGTAGTCTTTCAGAAGTGTCTTAGAATGCTTTGGTCATTCTTTCCTTGAAGTACAGTGTGCCGAGTACAGAGTTTAGAGCAGGCAACTTTGTGGCAAGAGAGAAATAAAGACAACAACTGCAAAACTGTGTTGTTTTTATTTTAAACATGCAAAATACAGTTCATGCATCTGCCATTTTGAAAAATCTTTCGTTTCGCAGCAGATAAAACCAAAGATATTTTGGCTATCCGCTCTCAAATGTTTCAAAATGCTTTACAGTGGAAAGATAATAAGAAATTTAGCAAAATTTCAACAAACCTGTATAAAAACCAGATACAGATAACTTTTTATTTCAAGGCGACATGCTGTAAAGAGTTAGTTTCCTTCTTCTCATAAAAAGTTTTCAACAATAACAACTGCTTAACAGATTCAAGCCTTTAGGCTACACATGCAAAAAAAATTATTTTAGTTAAAAATCACCAAAACGTGCTATTTTGTTGTTTGTTTTAAAGTACGGTAGTTGTAGTAGTAGCAGTTTTGAGCTCTGTAAAAGTGTGCGGGGAAGTTCATGGCGCTAGTGTCCTGGAAGACTCGTACTCTGACATACATTTTGGTTTAATCCCTTTGCCATTGTAATAGTCCACCACTTGATTTGGAACTTCAGCCAAAACGCTTTTTGCTAGTGCAGCTGGGGATGCCTGCAGGAAATGGTAGAAAACACAGTGTTAACCTGTCGCTATGCAAAAGGTGCCGACTGGTCTTATAACCAGAGGCGCTGGGAGTTCATGGTCATAAGCATGGAATAAAAGCAGACCAATAGCTATCAAAGTACATGACACTATTTCAGGGCCTAATACTGCAAGTGATTCTGTGTCAGCACTCTCCTGCACCTGCACAAAACCTCACTAAAGTCCTCAAGGCTTTGCCCAGCCTGCCACCTGCTCAGTTCTGAGTGTGGGATGAGGACATTACACTGCAATTGCTGTACCACTGTATATTTTTGCTTGACTACTGTCCATGAGAGGGCCAAGTCAGAACTAAAGGGATTGCCTGGTCAAAATTCTCTTGTCTGTGTTAACTATAAGACTGTCAAATTGAAGAGGATTTAAAAGAATGTGAAAAGACTACTTTACTTTTCACCATCCCTGCTGTTTGTTTACCCTTCGCTCCTAAGCGGTCTAGACAATAAAACTCAACGAGTTAGGTTCACTTTAGTTTTTAGGCTCCAATCCTGCAAAGACTTATGCATGTGAGCAACTCCACTGCGTTCGAAGTCAACCATGTGAAAGGGAAGCCTTTGTTTAAGTTCTGGGGGAAGTTTTAAATTCAAATAAAAATGTTTTTATTGAAATTAAAACAAATGTGAAAAACAACCCAAATGTAAATTACGGGTCTAACCTAGTGGCAGTGTCTCTGCACGTGCTACATATTTTCATTCAAAGACCCTTAAATGCAGAGAGATTCCATAGCTGTGACCGTCTGCATGTGCACAGGCCACACATTGTCATTAGAGATTGCTCCCCCGAGAAAAGGCTGGCATACATGATCGCAACTCTTTATTGTAAATACAGTAGAATTTTTCCAAGGACATCTTTAAACATCATGGCTGAGAGAGGAAATATCCATGCCTATTGTGGGATTGTTATTAAGTTGGCAAACCAAGGCCCCGATCCTGCAATTAGAGCCAGGGGACAGACCCTTGTGCCCAGAGTCCCATTACCTATGCATTAAGAGGTCGACTCTGCCCTGCTTTTCAATATGCCTATTTCCAGTACTCCTCTAGTTTTGATAAGAAATGCTAATTAAGGGGCCTGATCCAACTCCCATTAAGGTCATCATAAAAGGCGCCCACGGACTTGAATAGAACTGGAGTGGGCTCTAAATCAGGTACAAGCATTACTGAACTGACAGCAACAGCAATAGCAAAGCACAGGTTCCTGACTCTCTCTTCTTAAGCAAGGCGACTTTTGCAAGGGAGTATTCAAGGGCTGGAGCCCTTGGATATTTAACTTCTTTTCCTTGGCTAATAGAGTCTCCCCTCATCACTCTTTCTAGATAATATTTTAGGTTCACGGTATAAGCTGCACTGTCGGAAATGAACAAATTACAACCCCATATTTATTCTCCTCCTCTCTGTCATTGGTTCAGATGCTTATCCCACCGCATATTTAGAATTTGATTCATATAGGAAGTATACTGCGCATTTACTTATATGTATAAACATGCCAATCCAAAGGTACAGAAAAAAATGCAGTTAATTTAGATTAATTTAATAGTAACAAAGTATATAAATAATGAGGAAATCCTGGCATAAATTAGAGGAAGCAAAACTAATATCTGCATTTTGAGTTCTTGTACTTTACTGGTAATGTAAAAAAAATTAAAACAGTAAAAAAAATAAAAGGGAATTAGCTTCACATTATGACATTTGAACTGAAATCTGCAGAGACAGTCAAGTGTTCAAATGCATGAGTCACTTCTGCATAAACAAACAGACAAGGCAAAACAAACCCTTCTGGGGACAGAACACGTACATCTATTTTTTCCAGGTATAAGAAGTTACAAAGCCCTTCAGTATTAATCCCTTTCAAAGGATAAATGTGGCATTTTCACAAGTGTTCAGCAGTGGCCTAACTCTGCTCCCACTGAAATCAATAGAAAACACCTATTGACTTTAGTGGAAGAGCAGCAAATTTAGGCCAGGGCTGAGAATTTGGGAAAATTTGCCCCAAATACGCAAGCGCTGTTACTACACTGACCGCCACCTCCGGGCTAAATTAACACAAATAGACTCATATAAAGAACAGAAAGGCAAAGGAACTAATACAACATGTGCAATGCAAAACCAAGAATCCACAGGGCTTTACATGGCTCAGTTTTCAAAGCATCTCCGATTGACTTCAATGTGGGGTGGGGGCGGCATTCAATACTTCTGAAAATCAGTTCAATACCAATACTCCTGCCCCACCACATCATCACCTCTTCTCTTTGTTAGCGTCAGTTTTATTTAACGAAAGCATCAACTCCTTAAATGGACCCTTTATTGTGGGTTCACGTTACAGAGTCCCATTCACTTTAGAGTCCATTCTAGTGGATCTCATTCCAGAATTGGGGCCCTAGCTGGTAAGTTTCTCAGTGTATGGATCATGGGCCTGATTCTCCTTGCTCTGGCAATGTGCACCCGCTTTAAGGCCAAAGTGGTGTAAAGAGGTCTTTGTGTAAATGAGAATAACACCTTATTTATGTCTTTGGTCTGTAAAGCACATGTGCTCCAATGGCACTTCATCAACGATAAAAAATAAGAGTTATTCTTCATAGGAATTTAACACAGATGATAAATTAATTTTCACTATAACATTTTTCCTGCATTTAATGATATGGCCTCAACAGCATTGTAGCAACAAACAACTCAAGATGAATACTTCTCAACTGATGGCTAATACACAACAATCAACTCAGCCAGCAGTGGGAAAATACTTCCCTCTGATGATAATTGGTATATATTACAAATTACTTTGATTCAATTCTAGAGGCTCACCATGCTTAACTTTAATTACAAAGCATAGTACAAAACATTGCTCCTTGCAGAGGTAGGGGCTTGGCTTTCCACACTCTTCTGTGATATGTGTTATTAAGTCACAGTTGTTAGGCTTTATGGTTAAACACAACGAAAAACGGAAAACGATCCACAGGCTGCATCAGATTTGTGCATGGTACATCTATCATGAGTCCAAAAAGCTGAAAAATTCAATGCTTAAAATCTCCATCGCAGAATGACATTTGTTACACGCGATTTTCATTTTGGCAATTGTTCATGGGCATCCCTGTTCTGCTTTTATTAGAGAATGACACACAAATGTTTGGATGATGATAATTTTGGAGGACAGAAATTCAGTTCAGTCCAGAGAAAACATTTTCTCTCTTTATTTTCATGTTACCCCATAGCAGTCAGGCTAAATGTGGAATCTAGTCAAGATGCACAATACTTGTGGACAATTGTTTTTAACTGTAGTGACTACCTGGGTTGTTATCAAAGCCCCATGATTCTAGGATTTGCTAAGAACCACCACTATTATAATTCTTTCTACAGCATCAAAGGTGTGCATTACCCTTGAGAGACTAGTCTAGAAGGCATGGTCCCTGTGCTAAATAACTTACAAATATAAAAATGTTATCCTCCAAGGTGCTAAGTGACAGCGTGCAGGAAGAGCTCAGCACCTCATAGCATTAGGCCTTCATAATGAAATTATACAGTTGGTATTAAAATGACTATGAACACTAACAAAGGACAATACTCACTTCCTACAGAAGTCCTGATCCAGCAAAGCACTTAAGCACATGCTTAACTTTAAGCTTGTGAGTAATCCCAATCACTTAAATGAGACTACTTATGTGCTGAAAGTTATGATTATGCTTAAGTGCATTTCTGAATCAAGACCTGCCCCCAGGGATCGATTTTATATGCTCATTTTTACTCACTCTCCTTTCCAGACTTCACCTCTTTCTCCTGTAATTATAGTGATCCAACAAGTTATTCTAATAGACCCATGAGGTAGATTTTCAGTTAGGCTAGTATTGTTCAAATGTAGGCAGGCAAGGAACCCCACCTTGCTAACAGAAACATTATCGTGGGTACTTCCTGTAATAAAGAGATTCATCAAGAGGTGGTTATCATCACAAGCATTTATTTTGCACCTATTACACTGGCATTTGTGCACCTTAAAGTGTTAAGCTGAGACACTCAAGATCTCAATAAAGAGACTGAATACCATGCTTTATAAGTTACATGGGCTCTTCTGATATGGAGAGAATATTGTGTATATCTAGAGAGAGAGATACCAAGTTTCTCTTCTTTTAATGAGCAAAATAACTTTCCAAGATTGCTACCCTTTCAAATTTCTTAAAGTTAACCTAAAACTACTAAAGACAACAGATACTTGTAATTTACCCACAATTGGCAATGAAGATCAGACTCTCTCACAAGTTACCAGCAGCACAATATATTCAGTGTCCAGAAAGAATTGCAATGGTCAGGATCAATCAAGGATGATTTCAGCTCTGTCCTAAAGTCACAATATGGCACTAAAAACAGAAAAAGAAGCTGGCTTTGCCAGTTCCTCATGGAAACATATTTTCAACTAACTAAAAGGAGGGCTAGTACCAACTCAAATAACTTACCTTTCAATGCTTTCACAATACACTGCATCTAAAGTGAAAAGCTGCACACTGTGATTAGCTGTAGAGGGGAATTTTGAATTATGAGCAGGTCACGATCACACCTTGTTAAAGCTTCTATTTAATAGCTGGCTTAGTAGCACTGACAAGTAATAGCTGACGACTTCAGTGGAACTATGACAGTTTTACACTGGCTGAGGATCTGCGTCCCAGAATCTAAGTTTACCCCAAACTAAAGCTGGAGAGACGAGAGAAACCAGGTTATTCTGTGAGATTGGGGCGAATGTCGTGATGGGACCTTGTGGGTGTAGGAGGGATGTGTCTTTCTCATTAAAATGTGGCAAAATGAGATTTGGAAGAGGAGAAGATGAACTGAGAATCTCCTTCTGGTAATAAAAAAGCAGAGGGCAACAAAATGTAAGCAAGAGACACGTATTTGGAGACACAGAACAACCCATAGATGTAATAGGCCCTCAACAATCCATAACCTTTGGTGGAGATAAATCCAGAACTGTGGTTAACTAGTACATAGGAGCTGCATGGAAAGGTCTATTCCACAAAGAAAAAGAAATTCAGTTAATAGGATACAGTACAGTGGAAAGAACTAGTTAGAATTAAATAGTGAAAACATAGTTCCAAGGCTCCTTGCTGCTAAAAGACAGGAAGCAGATTTACTAAGGTAAGAAGGAAAAAGGGGAGAGACAGAGAAAGAATTGGGAAAGGGAGAGAAATGAGGCTGGAGAAAGAACAGAAGAGGTAAAGAGGAGAGATAGTTGAGGTCAAAAGAGGTAAAGAGGACAGATAAGAGAAAGTTGGCACAGGCACACACACACATACATTCCTCTCCAGTCTGACAAGGAAGAAAATGGGATCCTGTAAAGCCTCACTGTATGTGGGAGAGTTGCTTCTGTGACATGGTGCCTGAGTTTCCCTGACCCCGAAGAAAGTCAGGGCTGACGCTGAGAGTTTCAGGTGCTATCATGTCGGAGGTGGTGCTTGGGGACGGGAGTGTGCAGGGCCAGGGCATGGCTGCACTCCATTGCCATGTTCCCCCATCAGTTTTAGCAGGTAAGATAAAGCTGGTCCACTTTACCCTTTTCATAATGTATCTCCCACCCCCCACCTCAAAGGGTGCATTCTGGGTAATAGTGGCTGGCTGTGGATTCAAGGTGCTATGCTTACACAGAGTTTGGGGAGACGGAATGGGAGGTGGGAGGAGGCAACAAGGAATCACTGGCCCTCCCCATGGATGGTCCTGCCTCTGCTGGTTTAGGGGGCTGAATTCTGACAAGGAAACAATCTGATGTAAACCGTGTGAGCTCAAATTCACAGTGATTCCAGTCTCTATGTGGAAATGACCAATCTGGGGGATACTATAGGCCTCAGGGACGAGAGCCAAACAAAGAAGGAAGAAAAACAGGTTTAAAATAAATCAGGACAAATATAAATGAGAGGAGAAAAACTGAGAAATACAGAACTGAGGGCTTATATTGTAACCAAACAGGAGACACCTCAATGTCCCATGGAAATATAGTTATTCTCCCCTCTCTTTTTTTCCTTCTCTCTCATGCATCTTAGCTTTATTCCATTTCATTTTCAAAATAAAACGCTGCCATTTTGCTGGGATTGGCGCACTCGAGTTCTTGTTTCAATCTAAGCTAAGAGCAGTATCTGAAACTCAGCCTCTAAACCGAACAGACTGAAAATCCATCTTACGTGTTTGAAGTTCCTAAATGGCACAAACTGGACGATGTCTCGAAGAACAGGCTCGCCCTTGGGGGACCTCAAAATCCCGTCGTCGCCATCTAGCATCTGCATATCGCTGAAATCGGCATTTCCAACCCCAACGATGATGACTGACATAGGCAGGTGGGAGGCATGAACGATGGCCTCCCGGGTGTCAGCCATGTCTGTGATCACGCCGTCTGTCAGAATCAGCAAGATGAAATATTGCTGCGGGTTGGGGAAGGAGAGAAGAGCAGGGGGAAATGTCATTGGTTATATAAACCTTTATCTTAAGCTTCCTCGCTTTTTCTAATGCACGTTTATGGCAACCATAAACCATGGCTTTGGACAAAGTCTGTTTTTAAAAAAAAAAATGTTCTCAGAGGTAGACTGCATCCCACAGGAATCAAACTCCAGGTGTTTTTTAACTGGGGTTTGGCTAATTTCCAGGAGGCAGGGGAAGCCAAGAGGAATACTATGTTGAGGAGAATGGTGGATTCCTGGCTGCTAGGGGCATGGCAGGTGTCAGGACTTTTGCTTGGAGGCTTGACTGGTCTGGCTCCCCCTTGGCTTGTGATCCCTACGTGACTCACTTTCCTCTGCTGATGTTTTCTGACTACACTCTTTTGCTGAGAACCAATGGAAGGAGAAAAGAGGCAGAGAGAGATGCTGCAGTCCAGTATCTGAAGCTGGGGAAGAACTGTTATGGAGCTCACAACAGCTCTGTTTAGGGAGCCAACATTGCTGTCAGGTAGGTAGGGTGAGTGCAGCTTTCTGCGCAATGGAGGCTGGTTTACCATCTCTCGGCACTCAGGGAAGGACTAATGCATGGGGGGGGGTTCCTAGTTTGTCCAGGAGCGTGACAGGGGCTCCCCCAGGAGAGCAAATATGACTTGGGAGTGGAGAGAGAATGAGGAACTTTTTCAAATCCACTTTCAAACCCAGAGGAGAGGTTGAGTCATTCTCAGGTTTCTAAAAGAGATTAAGCATTTTCGTGCATTTGTCAGTTCCTTTCCCTACTCTGAGTTACACTGAACTAGATGAAATGGGATTCATTTGATAAATGAGGAAGAATGACTCGCACTTGGGCCTTTCTGGACAGCAAGGCAGCTGGGGTGCACTTTATGAATGTACTTTACAAGGAAACTGATTCCTGTATAGGCAGTAGTAGAACTGAGTCACGGTGCGTGTGGGAACAAAGCAGAGAAACTCCATACAGTTAAAGTTGAGCTGTAATATTATCCATATATAAAATGTATACACACACACACACACACATATTCATTGCCTCTCGTGTGTGAAAACCAAAACACACAAAGATTTTTTTTCCTGAAGAGTCATGCTGCAAAGTAAAATAAGTGTGTTTTTTCTTTTCTTTTCTATCTAAACACAGTTATAATAGATCCTTGGAGTCCAATGTGCGAAATACAGCCCACAGCATTCTATATTTTGGTCAGCAGCCATCCTCTCAACCTGCACATCTCAACTTTGGAGCGGTGATTATAGTTATGTTTTAAATGAAAACTGAATACAATATAATAATACTATTTATTACACATGCGCTACTTTTCATCCAGAGCCCCTTAACAAAGGTGGCTAAGCGTTAATATCCTCATTTTATAGATGAGGAAACTGAAGTACAGAGAGGTGAAGCAACTTGCTTAATGTCACACTCTAATTCAGTGAGAGAACTGAGAAGAGAGCCCAGGTCTTCAGACTCTCAGCGTAATGTCCTGGGACTAGATGGACTCTGTCTGGTGGATTTAGGGTGACCAGATGTCCCAATAATATCGAAATTGTCCTGATATTAAGGGCTGTGTCTTATGTATGCAACTATACCGCCCCTTCCCCTTCGAAAAAAGAAGTGTCCCAATTTTTCACACGTGCTGTCTGGTCACCCTAAGTGGATTCTTTTAAGAAGTCTAGCCCCTAAGGACTAAACTATGCCGTAATTCATTCATCTTCCTCTGCATTAAACAATTCTATTTAAAACTGTTGCGTGGAGAACACTACTGCAGCTATATACCAGACAGAAGAAGAAAACTCTGGGAAAGCCCTAGCTGTGGCGATGACAATGGTGCCATTGTACAGATCTGTTCTGGTATGATATACAGTGCAGTCCTCTTCCCCTCAGAGGCATGCAAGAATTTCTTTCATCTCTGACTCCAACATCAATGCTATTCCTGCACATTTTTCAGAGCCAATTGTAGATGATGCTTCACAGCACTAACACATTTTCCCTCCCTCATTTTGAGTCCTGCTGGGCAGAGGGAGAATAAGTACAACGCATTTCAGTCACGTTTAAAATAAATTCTGTACTTAGGCCTTTCAGCTGAAAGAAACTGTCATGGGTCTTATCACAAATGGAGAGGTGCAGGCTTTTCTTACTATTGTTAAAAGCAACAGAACACTTCATGATGGGAAAAGCAAACAAAGTTCTACAGCCATAGTTGAATATGATCCCAGAGAAACAAAGGAGCTTCCAGCATGGGCTCTGTGACATGGCCATCTTTTTTAAACCTTTGCCTCCTAAGATCAAATGTATTTAGGGCCTACCCCTAATGCTTTGCACTTTATGCTATCATTTACACCTGTGCAAAGTGAACACAAAATGCTGCCATCCCGATTTGGTAGCATTTTGGACAGATACAAATGGCTGCATGAGGTGAAAGGCATTGGAGAATCAGGCCACTTCATTCCAAAATGGCTCTTTTGTTCTTACAAATCAGTAAGTTCTAAATAAAATCTGTGCCTCCTAATCATTTGTAGCGCCCATCACTCTAGTATCTAAGCATCTAGTGCAATCGCATCAATGATCTACTGGCTATCAAGTGCTTTGGCAGAAATCACGCTGTAACACGGTGAAGACGGAATGTGAAAACAGAAAAAAATGGCAGGCAATATGAAGAAAATGCCCACACTGTATAAAAATGACAGATGATTAGTAGGAATGGTGGGCAAGCAGGGATTTACCTTTGAGTGCTCGGTCAATGAATGGAGCTCTGTGTCTTTTCCAGGGCCGGCTCCAGGCACCAGCCCACCAAGCTTGTGCTTGGGGCGGCACCTGGAGGGGGGTGGCGCGGCGCTCCGGCCGCCGGGGAGAGCGGAGCCCCCGCCGGGGCTTGCCGCCCTCCTCCCAGGGCTCCGGCCGCCCTCCCCCCCGGCTGCCGGGGGGAGAGCGGAGCCCCCGCCGGGGCTCGCCGCCCTCCCCCCGGGGCTCCGGCCGCCCTCCCCCCCGCCCCCCGGGGGGGGGGGGGGGCGCGGCCGGAGGCTTTTTTGCCTGGGGCGGCAAAAAAGCCAGAGCCGGCCCTGGTCTTTTCTGTGGGATGTTTGTCATGAAATTCTGGAGTAAGCTCACAAGGATCATTGTGTCAGGGTCTGGCACAGTCGCCACGACCAACTCGCTGTGGGCCTTGAGCATATCATTTGGCCTCTCCTGTGTGATTATTTATCCATGTATAAAACAGTGATAACAACACTGTGCACATCTATAGCACCTCCCATCCAAGCATCTCACAGAGTTATGTGAGCTAGTCACAGAAAGGTTTTTAGACATCTGGGTCGGATCCCATGCTGATGTAAATGGGCATAGCTCCATTGGCTTCAAGGGTAGCCATTAGACTTCCAGGGAACTAGACCAGCTTACCCCTGCTGAGGATCAGGCCCAATCTTTCCTGATATGACATCATGCCACAATTTATATTATATTGGATTGGGGAAAAAAACAGGTTTTAGAACTGAATTTGGGAATATTTATCAGAGAAAATG
This sequence comes from Emys orbicularis, assembly GCF_028017835.1. Taxonomy (NCBI): domain Eukaryota; kingdom Metazoa; phylum Chordata; order Testudines; family Emydidae; genus Emys; species Emys orbicularis. Next base: position 216,762,946 of record NC_088684.1, on the reverse strand, counting down.
TCAAGTACAGGACCCTATGTGACCCTGATTCTATTTGTCTTATGTGAAGACATTTATGGAGGCTGCTAAGATATAGCAGCATTGAGAAATTATTCATATAGCGGTATATTAAAATGACCCAGATCATGACTGACTAGCAAAGATCCAATATATAGTAAGACAAATAGGTTCTAGCATAGCTTGCAGTTTGCTGCTATTCTTACCGATGCCTCCTTGGTGTTAGTCTCCTCCGAGGCTGATTTAGCCACCTTCTGGATGATGGGAGCAATGTTTGTTGGCCCATAAAGCTGTAGCTTAGGAAGGCAGCTCTGATATGCTTCAACGACTCCTTGTATCCCTTATATAAAAATGAGCAAGCAGAGAAAGTTAAGAAGGAAGGTAACAAAGAGCACATATCTGGTACCATGTTTAAGTTGCAAATTAAAGACTCTTGATCAATTTTTAAATGATTTGGTGCAATTCTAACACATGAGGAATAAACTGCCTCAGTCAATTTATTCTGTACAGTTGTGAATTTGCAAGATTGTTCCAAAGAAGCTGTGTCCGGCTGCCCTGACCTCCTATAGCTGTTTTGTAATATATAATTCATTACTCTGCTCTTCTCCTTACTAACAACACTTAGTACACATTTTGCAGGGATTAGCTGTACCGTGTTGGATTTAACGTGCACAATTTGCAAATGCATTAGACTCATCATCTTCAGTATAGACGCTAAGTGATCACTTGGGCACCAGTGAATGTGCATACTCAAGGAATATAGACTTTAGTGATGAAAAGATGATACCCCTTTGACAGTTCTCTCTCTTTTTAGAGTAAGATTTACTTCTGCTTCATCAAAGCAGCTATCAGCAGGCTCCCTCTTTGTTAATACATTTCCCTGGTGCTATGGAAAATATTTTTTCAGGGTTAATTTGAATAATGGTTCCCACAAGTTAAATCTCAATCTGAGCAAAAAGTGTAAAAGCTAAAAGGAAACAGAAAGGCACTTTGCTGTCTACTGCAAAATGTACTTCAGTCACCAGGTCTTGATGAAGAAGGAGCCATTTCTGGACATGGTGTCACCCTTCTTTCATCTCTGGGAAGTGGGAACTTAGGCAGATCAAGGTAAATTATATTTGCAGCCACCGTGTAAAGATTGGAGCTCAGGTATTGGTATTTTCAGCTCCTGTTCCTTGAGAATAGGAATTTCCTGGTGTGTTAATGCAAAGTGCAGTAGTTTCAAAATTTAGAACTCCCAAAGCACAAGGCTAGAGGGTTAGTAAGAAAGTGAAGGACCAAAGAACTTTGAAGAAGGAGGCTGAATCGTGATGTTATTTCACTAAGATCCTAAACTGATCTTGTTCCTAAGAGGAACTCTCAATGGAACTTGTGGAAAGTGACCCAATAAACAACTATAACAAATCAAAGGAGGCTGTAATTACATTATACAAATTCTATGGAGAATAGAACATCTTGATTTTTAGACAGTTATGTACCTACTGAGCTTATTTTCCCTGCCACTTACAGCACTACAAGTTAAAAGAATGCTCTTTAATTCTAGCTGTGATTACTGGTTAGACTGTAAGCCTACTACTACATGTTACAAACTTTTCACCAGTAACTCCAGAGAGGTTAAATTAGATAGGACAACACATAGCAGGGCAGAAGCCCTTTGTCTTGGGGGTCCCTTTGCTTAACACCCAGTTTTAAACCCGATGAGGATCTGATCCAGATATACTTATTGTCTCTTCCACTAAGGCCTGCAAACTTTATTAAGATAAAAACACAAAACAAAGTTTGTGCATATAATTATTAATAAAAAGATATTAAAATACACAACAATAAATCCTATCCCATGGAGTCTGGTATATTTCAAAGGGTTTCTCTGAACCAGGAAAGGGGAAGGTATACTAAATATACCTTTTTTCGCATATATCCTCAAGCAATAGCCATCAGAAAATATTTACTCTCCTGTCATATTATAATAAAATGCCCCTTTTAGCCTAAAGTTTATTACCTCTTGGATTGTTTGTCATCCTTGAACATCCCTTTGTTTTTCAGATTGCCCTATTAACTTACATACAACTTACTTCACAGTGTAATTCATAAAGGTTTGTAATACACTTTGAGTTCCTTGGATAAAGTATGCTATTTAAATGCAAAGAGAGTGTGTGTGGAACTACACAAAAAGAAAGCAAAGATAATTGCTCATATTGCAGGCTCTACAATCTCTCAGTTACCTTTCTTTCTCAAACAATAAATAGTATGTGAGCATGCACAAAAACAATTGAATTTAAATACCCAGAGTGTTCAAAGCTTGCTTCTCTTCTAAAAAGTGACTCCATAAAAAATGGCATCATGGGGTTCAATATTTATTGTTTGCCCCAACGATTTCCATATCAAATGTGTTCAGTTTACAAATAACGTTTTTTTTAAAGGCTAGCCTGCAAACCTACTGTGCACTCAAAGACTCAAGCTGGGTTTCCTTCCATCTCATGCATGACCACCAATAATAAAGGTTCTGCAGGCCAAATGGTGCTCTCTGTTACAGCTGTGAAGCCATAAGCGTTTTCAGTGGTTTTAATGGGTTTGCATAGGTGTAACTGATTGGAACTTAGTAAGAAATTCTGCTCATGTGCAACTAAGAAAATAATCCAGTTCCTACTTTCTTAGCTGTGTTCGCTTAAAGTGCTAATAGGAGTAAAAACCAATAAACATTATTTTAGCTGCTGATTTTCTGAGTAAGGGGATGCGATCTTTACTCAGTCACTATTCAGAATAGAATGACACTTTAACTTTTATCCTGATGTCAGTGTACCCTAGTGGCCACTGACAGTTTGCTATTCACATATAAAATGGGATTTCCTTTTTTACTTCTAAGTGAATCAAAAGAATGCTTTTTCACCATAGGAGTCATCAATTTATTGGTCTGCACCAAAAGCATTAGGCAAGAACTTGTTATCACACTAGCTGTGTTTTCTGTGATTTTTGTAAGTATAAAATAAATTATATGGGGAAAAGTGGGGCCCTTACACTCTTTATTTCACCTTTTTTTCCCAGGAGTACCCTCTCGTTACAGAATATATTGGGGTTCTGACAATTAAAATATAGCGTATTTAAGGAAGCTGAAAGAGAGATCACAGAATAATTGGTTCAGGAATTAATGAAGAGTCAGTGGCAGGCAATGGGGAGTTGCAACAAATGATTAAACTGGATGCTTTGTGGTCTCTCTGTCACTTTCATCCAACTGGAATTATTTTTAATGGTACCAAGGAGAACTGAATAATAATAATACCTAGATCTTATATAGCAATTTCCATTAGTAAATCTCAATGTGCTTTACAAAGGAGATAAGCATCATTATATCTTTGTATTATAGATGGGGAAAGTGGGACAAAGAGAAGTGAAGGGACTTGCCCAAGGTCACCCACCTGGCTGTTGGCTAAGCAAGACTAGAACCCACATGTTCTGAACCCCAAATCAGAGTATAATCCACTATGCTATACTTGATAAGCCCTTTTGAGATTTTTTTTGGAGGTTTTTTTGAGTGTGGTTTTAAAATTCTCCCTCGGACATTCCCATGCTGCATCATGTCTTCCTACGCCTCTCAGTCTTAAATATCCCTGCATTCTAAATATTAATTGATTAGATGACTGACTCCTAAATACAGAACATGACAAAGTAAAACAAATAACAAAAAAACGAACAAAATAAACAAGCCAATGGTAAGTTCAAACCACAACTATGGAATGTCTCTCCCGTCCCTTTGCTTTTCACCTGCCAGGATACTGAGCTAGATGGACCATTGGTGTGACCCAGAATGGCCATTCTTATGTTCTTATGTGTTCTCATGGGATCCCTCAATACTCCCTCCTCTGCTGATAAAAAGAGAATATTCTAATTCTCTAGTGTGCTTTCTCTCTCTCCAATACTTTGTACAAAGTAAGCAGTGAGTTATGTCACTACGTATTAGTGTAAACGCATCAATCATTACTGCCCATCACTGATAACTACAACACATTTATCAAAATCTAATCAACAATTTTATCCTTTAACTATTGATGATTAGCAATAAGTGCTATTTTTTAATTTCAGCTCTTAGCTAGAAATCAAAGGCCCAAATTCCGCATTGAGTTGGGACCAAGTTGTGCTGCATTGCTGGAGTAACTAAGGGAAAGGGGATATGGTCAGGAGTGTCTTATGCCACAGTGATTCACAGCTGTTGTTCTGAGCCCTTAACACCACATGCAGTTGGTGTGATTTACAGCAGTCAAATTATGTCAGGGGACTGGCCGTGCACACAGATGGCCCTGGATCCAGGGACTGCAAAGACTGCCTTTGCATCTCCCATCATCCTGAGCTGTGCAGAGTTTCCCTTAACCAGAGCTGAGTATCCGGGCAAAAATAAGGAAACACTGGAAACTCAGTTTTCAAAAGTGTCGAGTGATTTTGTGAGTCTCAGTTACTGGGTGTCCAACTTGACATACTTTAAAAACAATCTGATTTTCAGAGTGTAGAGGCTAAGCACTTTCTAAAAATCAGGCATCTCATGTTGGACACTACAAGTTGAAGCTCCCAAAATCACTCGCCACTTTGCATATGGCGGAAGTACAGCAATCTGCTTTCCTTAACGTGAGTGTTACCTGCACATTCTGGGTTGTCTTCATTAAAGTTGATTGCAAAGTCATGCGAGACCTACACATTGACAAAAAGGAAAAAAGAATCAGGCTTTAGTTCAGAAAAACAATTCCAAGTTGTCTTTCAGTTTCCAAACACCCATTACACGCTTTCTGTGTTAAACCACAGGAATCTTTTAAACTTGGAGCCAATCAATTTGAAATGCAAAGTGAGTCGGAGCTCCCTGCAGAGCTGAAGGGACAAGAAAATTTGCTGGAATCAAAGAAGTAGCTGCTGACAAAAAAAACAAAAAAGAGAATATAAAAAAACACTTCAGCCCATGAGAACTTCAGTAAATACGCTGCAGAAACGGCACTGCCAATATCTGTCACAAAAGAATGGCCTAGATTTCAGGACACATTGAGAAACATGCTCTCTCCAGGTGAAAGATGAGAGTTAAAGAAGATTATGCGACACTGTAAAATCACTATTAAAATAACTTTGGGTCTGTAGTAACCCCCTCATTCACACTGATGAGCAGTTATTCGTATGAAACCAATGGGATTACGGGGGGTGGGGGGGAGAGTAACTGCTCCCCAGTGTGAATCAGAAAATCATAATCTGGCCTATTATGATGAAGGAAAAAATACAAATAAATACATTGATGAAGCTGAGATAGGTTGATGCTTAAATTTGAACCAGGGGTAGGGAAATAAAAAAAAATAACAAAAAACCCAACCCTCAACCACCAAAGTTCTTCTAAATGTCAATAGAGTTGCAAATGCCCCACCATGCTCACAAAAATAGCTATATAATAAAATACACACAGATCCCCTTCTCCTGGGTCCTTGTCTAAGAAAAAATACTGAAAATGCAAAAACTGGGTGGTTTTCTAACTAAAAGGGAAACTTGAAATGTGGTGGCATGGAAACGTATTAGACATTTTAAAAATCGGTTTCCTAGCCCCCTTTGGTTCTCTGGCACTCGCAGCGCTGGAGCCCGCAGTGATCATCTGTTGGGACTGATGTTCTCCTCTGAAGCACCTCTCCATTTCTGAGGCTGGTCCTTTCTCCCTGGTCTGCATCTTTCTCTGGTTCTAGACTCCATTTTTCTCCACCTGCCTCCACCATTGTAGTCCTCATCCTTTTTACTCTCTTTAACTCCACTGCCCTGTCACTTATCGGCCATATTCCTCTCCTTAATATACACATTTCAAACATCTGGACCAAATTCTGTGTCACGTTGACTATCCATAAACTGTATATGCCAACTGTAATGGTGGGATAAGTGCATGTTAAGGGAGACTGACCCTTTGAAACTGCATCTATGAGACTTATCAGTGTTGTACTGCTAGCCTAAATATGGTTGCACACCAATGGTGTGTGGAGTGGCTGGCATAAGCCATAAAGAGGGTTTGTTTTGCATAAAAGGTAGACTGGTTGACAAAGAAATATGGTAACATCAGTCACCTGCAAGGGTATAGTTCTGAAAGATAGGATCAGGTAACTTTATCCTACTTAGAGATCAAAGGTTATGTGCTAGCAGTACTCTTTGCTGTCCACAAAAAGCAACAAGATGGGCTCCACCCACTTAATGGTTACATAAATGGGCTGGGACATGACCAGTAACTGCTGTAATATTGAATAGAACTTGCTAACTCACTTTAGAATGGGCCCTGCATGATCTCCACCAGTGGAACTCATGTTTTTTTGCTACTTTAGACATGTTTTATATTTTCAGGCGAGAGACATCAAAAAGGTTGGGTAGGTTGTTCTGTAAATGTATGACTCTTAATCATATCTGTAATGGGGGGCGGAAGGGGTTGGGTAGAAAATATGGTACCCTCATTTGTAGTCTTACTCACTATGATCATGCTTACCATTATTTAAAAGATACTAAGCAGGAGTTGAACTTGGGTAGCTACCAGTATCACAAAGGAATTAAGCCAGCATCCATCAAGAAGTCTGTGAACTCATCCCAAGCCCAACCCAAAGTTTGGTATGCTAAAACCAGGTTTTGGTTGTCACGTTCATGGAGTATCACATGGCCACTCACTCATGCAGCCCCATTTGCTTTGTAGAAGAAAAAGCAGTAAGTCACCACACGTTTTCCCATATCAGCAGACATGAAACTGCAAGATTGTCAGATACACTTTGGAGATGTTCCAGAACATTTCTGGCTGGCCAAACTACATGCGTAAGGGCACTATCTGACCAGAAGACCAGCTGCTATCTGCCAGTCTCACAGCCGGCTGCAGGCCAAAGGTAATTGCAACTGCGAATCACTGTTATGTGAGTTTTCATTCAGTAATAATTTTGCTGTTGTTCATTAGATTCATTCTTTCTCTGTCTGCTAGGTTTTCTACTAGCTAGGTCTCTGCAAAAAGATAAAAGGATCACAATAGACACATACCACTATTTCATTTGTTCAATTCTATGGCTATTCAGTGTTTCTGGGTCCTAATTTTCCTAATCCCTAATGTAGCTGAAAGTATAGCAAAATAACTGCAAATCAAATAGTTCCATGACACTGCGTAGGTCTTTGTGGCTGTAACAGTTGACAGATCATCATGATTAACATCATTCATCTGGTTCAGTGCTGCAGCACCAAGGTCCATGTGCTTATTTCAGAAATACTTATTGATCAGGTTAGGCTAATGAGGAAACCACAAATCTAGCAAATGTGCATGATAATCAGAGGAAGAATATTGTCAGCGCAACAGATATTATATTCTGCCATCCGTACTCACACTGAGTGGTGTTTTATTTCAAGAGCAGTCCCATTTTGTTCAGTGGGACTACTTGTGGAGTAAGGGATTATTCAGTGTGAGTAAGAGTGGCAGAATCTACCCTAAATAAGGGGCAGGAAATATGATGAAGACACAAGCATTTGGCACCTCTTCAAATTCTCTTAGCAATGGACCATCAGGAATAATGCACAGATGTGAGATTGTTTTAATGGTTAAGTCCTGGTTTCTAGCAAGAAAGGCACCACCTATGGAAGGCCAGTGATGGTTGTCTCTCAGGTAGCTTTTCCTAAACTTTTGAAAACTGAGCCCCCTTCAGGAAAAGGAAACCAGTTATCCCCACATCCAATGTATACACCTTCCATGTCCCCCTTTTTAGGCCTTCCTGACCCTCCAAGGACACTTCGAGAAATGGTGCTCTCAGGATCTTCCTCTCTACAGCATTTCCGGTGATAACCCACACATCATTGATATGTGATCACTGATCACATCACTCCAATCATGGGAGTTGTCCCACCAGGTCTCTGTGATGCCAATTAAGTCATAATTTTCTTCATATACCATAGCTTTCAGTTCATCCTGCTTGTTCCCCATACTCCTTCTCCAGAAATTAGCCCCTTCCCCTTGTCTTCATTACTTGAGCCTAGATGCGCATTGGCCCGATTTTTGTCACCATTCTCCATAGAACCTAGTTTAAAGCTCTCCTGGATCAGGTGGGCCAGACGATGTCCAGAGATGCTCTTCCCAGTAGTTGATAATGAAGGCCATCCCAGCACTGTAACCGGCTTTCCTGGAACATCAGCTCATTGTCAAAGAAGCCAAAGCTCTCTTGCCAACACCACTTGTGTAGCCACCCATTTACTTCCACGATTCGACTATCTCTGCCTGGGCCTTTTCCTTCAACAGGGAGGATGGATGAGAACATCACTTGTTCCCCAAACTCTTTTATCCTTCTTCCCAGAGCCCCATAATCTGCAAAGTCATTTCTATCCTCCAGGAGAAAGACAAACATGGCACATCCCAAGCAGGTCACGACAGCCGATCCCTCACTATCCATATTTCCTACCTTGTAATGTATCAAGAGCCTCCTTAGATGATATATTTACTGCTTGCAGAATCCTGAAAGGCAAAACACTGTGTGGGCTCTTCCCCCAGGCAAACTCCCTCTGTTTGTTTCTCCTCTGTTCACTGCATAATGTGACTTTTACCTTGTGTTCCCCTGTGTCTGTTTGTTGTACCGCCTGTCATCTCTCGTCATATAGGCTTAGACTGTAAGCCTAGACTGTAAGCTTTTTGGCTCAGGGACCATCTTTTTGTTATTTGTGTGTAGTGTACTGAGCACAGTGGGGCCTGACTGGAGCTTTTCAGCATTAAAATAATACAGATACTAATAGAGTAGTGATAAGAGAAGGTCCTGTGACATTTAAGCAAGCTTTTTATATGAAACAAGGAGTGTCTGTGAGAAAATGGGAGAAAATCAATAAATCTTGAGTAATTTAATATGAAGGCTAACTGGTATGGTCAACATAGAGTTGTTTATGACAGCAAGCAACCAAAAAATGTGATAGGCGAAGTATTATGTCATATGTGCTCAAACAACATAGGGGCATACAGGATTTACCAGTTTATGTTAGGTAGAAGTACTATAGTTTTGCACTGATATCACTAAGAATTGATTCATATTTTTCATGTGATACAAAGTTACTATTTACATTCCATACTCTGTAATATAGAACCATATCGTATTGTATTTATAGGGAAGACAGAATAATCACTGTTCAACACTCAAATTGCTATTGCGATTTCACAGCCAATATCTGCTCTTAATTTTCCATAGGTCCAACTCTACTGAGTTGGGAGAGAAGGAGGTGTGTATATAAGAACAGACACTGGCTTGAGAAGCATCTCCTAAGGGGGCCAAGATACAAGAGGGACCAGATTAGCAAAGACTTCCATACAGGTGACAGATTTTGCGACTCTTGATTTGGACTCCTATTAGGCAGGATTGCTGTATGTTGCAAACCCCTCTGCAGTACACCAGGGGCTTGATCTAAAGCTCCTTCAAGTCAATCAATGTCTTTTCACTAACTTCAATGGGCTTTGGATCAGGCCCCAGCTGCACCTGTTTTCAACACACTGCAATAAGTAAGAGTGTTGTTTTTTTAAAATTTAACATGAGCTGGGTTATCAGGCTGAAAGGTCTCAGCAAACCTGATTCTGATGTTTGAGCTCCCTGAAGTGATGCACTAGATGGTGTGTGTTCCACATGGAACAACAGGATAGTCACGCACTACCATTCAATAGCTCTTCTGAATTGGTAACCTGGTGGCAGGAGTGCACGTTCAACGCACTGCACTTTGGGAAATACTTCATGCAGTTATACCTTGTGGAAAGTAGTAATGCCAGTTGGCTGTTCAGAACTAGGCATGATATTGTGATCTGCTCTAATGGGGTCAAATGGATCAAAATTTGACAGAGCAAGGTAATCCTAAATGCCACAAACTCCCACACGTAAAGGATGAGTACAGTATTAGTTTACTTACATTTGAAACATTGACTACATGGTACATTAAGCTCTGCAAAGAATTACAAAGAAGCAACACACTGATACATTCCACCTGCACTAAACGTCCCCAAGGAGTGTCACGGAATAATTGCTGACAATGCATAAATGGTTCAAACCATTTGAGCACCTGTAAGGCTTTCTGCTCGAGAAAATAAATTCTACACCCAGAGAGATAACTTCATCAGAGCATCAGTGATGGTTACATAACATTAGCCTGGTATTTCTTAGTTTGCTGCACAAACTAAACTCTCCGAGGCACCTGGTAAAGGACAATTATTTACAGTCTGGTTATAACCATATCTCCTAGAGCAGGGGTGGCCAACTTGTGGCTCCGGAACCACATTCGGCTCTTCGGAAGTTAATATGCGGCTCCTTGTATAGGCACCGACTCCAGGGCTGGAGCTACAGGTGCCAACTTTCCAATGTGCCGGGGGCTGCTCACTGCTCAACCCCTGGCTCTGCCACAGGCCCTGCCCCCACTCCACCCCTTCCCGCACCCTCCCCAGAGCCTGCCGTGCCCTCACTTCTCCCCCCCACCCCCGAGCCTCCTGCATGCCACGAAACAGCTGATCAGGAAGTGCAGGGAGGGAGAGGGAGGCGCTGATCAGGGAGGCTGCCAGTGGGTGGGAGGCACTGGGAACGGGGCGGGGTGCTGGTGGGGGACTGCTGACATATTACTGTGGCTCTTTGGCAATGTACATCGGTAAATTCTGGCTCCTTCTCAGGCTCAGGTTGGCCACCCCTGTCCTAGAGGCCTGCATTATGGCTAGTTTAACATTCACTGCAGGAATATTACACGGATTTTGGCATACCAAAGAGCCTAGGACTGTCCCTAGCCATGGGATAATTGAAATTCATCTCTATAGCCATGACTGTTACAAGATGATGTCATTATTAGGAGTAGATGGGAAACTGCTTTCGTCCCACAAGAATTCCAGATTTCAAAACATTTTCCAGTCCTGAATCAGGGAGAAACGTCACAATTGTGAATATTTTTATGAACTGAAAATCCCCCCAAAATTTCAGATCGGTCAATCAAAACATTTTGTTTTGAGATCTTTGAAACATTTTATTTCAATTTTTAAACATTTAAAAAATCATAAATTAACTTACATTTCAAAATGAAAAGTTGTTCTGACCCCCCAAAATTGAGCTTTTCCTTTGAAAATGTCAAAATGAAATATTTTGACAATTTTGAAACGTTTTGCAAAAATTTTGTGAAACAGGAAATTAGTTGAACTGACCCTTTCCAGTGAACAAAAACAATGAGGAGTCCGGTGGCACCTTAAAGACTAACAGATTTATTTGGGCATAAGCTTTCATGGGTAAAAAACCCACTTCTTCAGATGCATGGACTTTTCAGTTTCCAGTGAACAGTTTCAGTTTTGACAAATGCATTTTCAGATGAAAAAATTTTTAATTGAAAAATTCCTATCCAGCTCTAGTCATTATGCCATAATGAGGATTTCCTTAGCCCATACGCCAATGGGTTGTTTCAAAGATGTGTACTCTTGCAAAAGTACTGAAAAGACCTTGGCTTATTTTTAAAAGACAAGTGCACAATGTAGGGTCTGATCATAAAGTATTGATTTGCCAGGTATTTTATTTCTCAAGCCATTGGGTAACTCGTTCAGCATTGCAAACTGTGTGAGACCGTAGCTAAGCACGGGTTTCACTAGAAAGATGTGCCTGCTGTGCCAACGCACAGTCCAGAGCAATATCATATACATGAACTAATGACTAATAATTGCTTATGTACAACTTGGCCTGACAACTACAGACAGCACTTTGCACAGATTCTGTACAAGGAACACAGTACTTTGAACATTTCACTGTTTTCCTGCAACATCAATGCTGATAGTACTTGGATTGCCTGACAAAATGATTTGACAAATTCAGTGAAGGTTAGGAACATGCTTTATTACTTATTCAAATACAATTTGTCAAGGGTGCATGAACAATAATGTACTGGGTGCATATAAACATAAATACTGAGATGCACAATGTTTTACACTCACGTATGAATGAACAATATTAACAGACTGAAAATGAAATTTCAATTCCAGAAGTGCATCATATTTTGCAAACTCTTAAGACACTGTCAAATGCATAGAATCATCAGTCAAAAGCTATTATTTCCAGTGTGCTTAATAATAGAATAGTCTGGCAGTTGCACTGCATGCAACTCTGGCTAAGAGCATTTCTACTTGGCAAAGCTTGTCAATTTTTTAAAAATTATTTTATAGTTTACTAAAGAGCATCTTGCACAGTTTCCATAGCCAGCAACCAGTTGATAAAGGAAGTTGGACTCATGATGGTAGGATCTTCCTTTCTTCCTTGGTCTGCCATGTCCGCATTTAGTAGGCTTTATTTGTAGTTTTGGTCACATATTGTCCTAGCTTCTAAAAGGGTGGAAATGCCATAGGTGTACACATGTTTCAAGGTCAAGGCTGGCTACTAACAGGAGAAGTATGGTCAGGTTCATGCTTACCATAGCCTAAAGGTGCAGAATCCTGAATATGTTTTTGATCCTGTGATTGCAGCAAAGTTTTCTCCTTCAGTCTTCACAACATACACAGCTGGGATGTTTCATTAGGGAAGTTAGCAGCTCTCCCAGGAGTAATGGAGAGTTTTAAAAAAACTAAACACAGCATTCTATATGCTGCTCCTTACACATGGCTATTCAGGCATCTGTCTCTATTTATTTTTTAAATAAGTTCTCTAACTTTTGGCAATTCTCTTCTCAGGGACTTGACACAATTTTAACTGCTCCTTTTCTATTTTAACAATGTCTTTTATGGTGGTGTGTGGTTTGCGACCACTGCTCTGTGTCATGTCTTCCAAAAGACAAGTTTGGTCAGTCTTCCCCGCTTCCTCATCCTCCTCATTGCGGTTTTCCTCATCATCCTCTGAATCCATACTTTTTTGCCATTCCCTGTTCTTTTTTATGACTTCTCTATATAAGCGCTATTCAAGACATGGGTGATCAGTATAGCATATTGCCTTGGGATAACTTGTATGTGCTCCAACTTATGTGTTCTGCTCTGGGCTGGTGAATGAAGCTTTTTCAGTCTCTGAGGGATCTGACTGCTTTTGCTCAGCTGTAGCAGCAATATCTAGCTCCGCTTGATAAAGATCACTGCTATCCTGGGGTTCATCTACCAGTAACACAGCAGAATTGTCTGACACCTCAGAATTGTCTGACAGAACTGTCACTTTCAGAGAGGTGGATGTCTGACAGGCCTATTCTAGTCCAAGTCTGAGCAATCGGTGTTCTCTGAGTTACAGTGCTACCTCACTTGGATTGGAGGGCAGACTGATGAAGAGAAGAATTATCATACTGCAAAACATCAGATGGTACTGCTGGAGCTTATGATGAATGATGTGTGCACCACTTGTCACTATTTCTGCTCTGAAGGATTTCTTGTCCCACCCCAGAAACAGCCGTTCAAACTCTTTAGCTGCTAGCAGGAAAAGAATCAAATCTGAGTATTTTCATTTGGAGCTGAAATATGGAAAAATATCAGTCAGTCAGTCAATGTGGCACAACAGAGGTGTTCACGCAAGGGAAATACTGTAGACACTGTATACAGAAGCATGTTTTTAAAAGAGCTCACACTCAAAAAGGTTCTGAACTGCCTGTGGAGATGCACATTGCCATTGCTCCACACTGTCAATCTAAAGTGGAAGAGAGACAAGGTGGGGGAGGGAATATCTTTATTGGACCAACTTCTGTTGGTGGGAGAGACACGCTTCCCAGCCCACACAGAGCTCTTCCTCAGGTCTGGAAGTGGAAGATACATTTTGCCGGTAAAGAACAATAGTTAGCATGTTGGGCATTGCACTTAATGCAGCAAATAGGAGGAGGTTAGGAGGTGATGAATAGGATGGAATATATTGAAGCCAACAACAGACTATTACCTTCCTACATCAATCCCTAACTACTAAGAGAAGCCCAACATGTACTGAAAAAGTCTGAACTGTCCAGCACTTAGGCCTATATAAATTCTTTTGAAAACTATAATGATACAGTGTACTCATGAGACACTGACCCAGAGTTTTTCCAGGTTATGGCCAAGTTGCATGTAAATGGCATACAACTGATTATGAATATCAATGAAATGTTCAGTGACTACTTTATAAACCCTAATGCCCACTTAATGGTAAGTTATGGGCCTTTTTTCTATTTTACATAAATAAGACCTGCACTTTGTACACTTACCGTCTCCACTGCTTTTAACAGCTACATTGCTCTGGTTCTTTCTCATCTTGTAACTGCACAATGATTAGTTGGCTCCTATTTGGACCTCATATTGTCTCACAGTTACCACTGATGTGGATTCTCCCAGGTGAGACAATTCCTGAGGAATATTTCGCAACTGGGGGTACGTCTACACTGCAATTAAAAACTCATGGCTGGCCCATGCCAGCTGACTTGGGCTTATGAGGCTCAGGCTAAGGGGCTGTTTAATTGCAGTGTAGACTTTCTGGCTGGGGCTGGAGGCTTCAGGACCCTGTGAGGTGGGAGGGTCCCAGAGCGAACGTGTGCAGTGCAATTAAACAGCCCCTTAGCCCAAGCTCCCTAGCCCGAGTGAGCTGACACAGGCTGGCCACAGGTGTCTAATTACAGTGTAGACATATGTCCCTTTTCCCGCAATAACCCTTATTAGTGTATCAATTTTGAGACCTATTTCCTTCTTCCCAGGGGACACAGGTTTTAACTAATTTAGAAAAGGAGATAAAACAAAGCTGGGAGCAAGAGCAGGTGACATAGTCTATGTGAGAACATAGCTATTGCATACAGACATGCAGAAAATCAGCAGGACGGACTGAACAGCCATGTTGATGATTATGAATATCATTTTCAGCTGTACATGCATGTGCTAGTTAAGATTTACAGACATATACTCACATAGTTAAACTGATTTCCTCCTTCCTCACCAGTTATTTGCTCAGCATAGTGTTGATGGGGCTCTCTTTTTTGTGGAAGCTCAAACCAAGTTGGTTGCAGGTCCCACAACTGTTGCTGTAGCCTGGTTATTCTTTTCCTCGGGTTTTCATTTGACTATTTGAGGTCATACCATTGTAGCTCCATCATCTCTATGACACTTTTGCATTGAGCAGATTGCAGATGTTCCTTTGGTCCATTGTTTTTTCATTTGAAAGTCTGTGTGCTTTGTGGCCCCCTTTGCCCAGGCATACACTCAATTTGCAAGTAATTGAATTTGTAGGTTTAAAATGACTTCTCCTGAACCCATCTCCATCTCCCTTTTGTGATGGTTCTTGTCTGTCATTGTGTCACAGGGTCTTCTCACTGCTAGAGGTGTCTCCTTCTGGCCGTCCTGGGAATTAGCTCTGCCAGGCTTGCACTCTCCCTCCGGCGGTGTCTTTCCCTGTCCTGTCTTGGTCTGCAGCCCCCACAGATAAATCCCAGATCTGCAGTCTCCTCTGGTCAGGTCACTAAGGTCCTCCCCTTCTGGGGAATTCACAGTTCTCCCTGACCTGCTGTCTGTCTGGTGTCTCCAGCACCCTTGCCATTCCGCAGTGGCTGGTAAGGGAACCCAGACCCGCTCTCTACACTGGGTTCCAGCCCAGGGACCCTACAACAAGCAGCCAAGGTCTCTGCATGGTCTGATCCTTTGTTGCTGTTGCCCTGGGCTTCTTTCCACTCATTGCCTTTCCTCTGGACCCCACCCCCCTAGAGTTGTCAGCCTACCAACTCTCTCCACTCAGGGACTAACTGCAGTGTACTTCCCTGCCTTCCTGTAGCCACCTTGCTGCTCGCTCGACCCAGGCTTTATATTGACCCCAGCTTGTTCCTGCCCAGCTGAGCCTCCTTCTAATTAGTGGCTCCTCCTCCAGGTGCACCCCATGGAGTTCATAGGCCTGCCTGGCCACCTTTACTCCTTTCAACCCTGTATAGGGCGGACACCCCATCACACATTGCTTAAGTCCCATGAGGCCAATTCCTTACCACCACAAGGGCAGCTCTTGCTACTGCATTTGAGACTTCCTATGTGCCCTGAGTTGCGATGTTCAGTGCAAGTCCCCAACTTTACTATGAGTGCTTGCTTGTATGGTTTTCAGGAGGAGTGCGCAAACAACAGTTTTGCCTAGCTAGGAAATCACTCCATGATGGTGTGTCTGTCTTTCCTACAGCACCTCTGACTCTTTTGAGAGTCAGGTAATCTGTTACTGAGGGGTAACAGAAGTACGATGTTGCCAATATGCTGGTCAGACTGGCACCACCATCAAAACCTGTAGGCTGATTATTTCTGCTGGAAAAGGAGCAGAACTTCATGCTGCCAATTATAATGTACTATCACCATCAGATGTCTTGTCAAGGAATTGTAGCCAGCAGGGTAACATAGTTCTCTAAGTAGCCTCTCAGATAAGCATGCCTTCTGTGACGCATTTTGCTGTTTGCCAATGCACTGCACACTTTGGGCTTGATCCAGTGCTCATGGAAGCCAATGGAAGTACTCTCACTGACTTCAGTGGATAGTGAATCAGACCTTTGGTTTGTGCTCCTTACAACTGAGTCCTAATGGCATTGTCACAATTTGTCCTTCCTCCATCTGCATGGGGTACAATGCAATAATACTATGCTGAGAAGAAATCTGCTGTGTAGGCTTTGAGGCTTTGTCTTCACAAGGTGTGTTCTTCCCAGATTGCACCTGATTTAAACCAGTGCAGAATCATTAGGTAGCTTTGTGTTTCTTATCAGATCAGGAACATCGTTTGGTTACTCTCCACACCACTTTACACAAGCAACACAGAATTTGGATGCTGTCTCTCTGTTCTCAGACCTCACTCTTCTCCAGGTACCTTTCTGACTCTATTATCCCCCCTGCAGATATTATTTTCTTATGTTCACCTCTTCTAGCCTCAATATCAATCTAGTCCTCACTCTTTTCACATGGCTACCACTTCTTTCTAGCATGGATATTTTCTTGCATTCCATTCCTTGCACTGATGACAGTCCTTTGGACACACAAAATTTCCACAACTTTGAGCATTACTAAGACCATTACTTTCGGCAACAGCGTCAGGCTTAATCACATCCTCTGAAAGCATCAGCACCAGCCCCAACGTTAAAGTGAATCTTCCAATTGTTGGTTCTGTGATATCAGACCTTAACAAGGTTTTAATGGTTCCAAAATATTTCTCTCAAATATTCCTCAAAACCTAATCTGAACCTGGAAAGATAAGGCACAGACATCCTCATGTCAACCTCATAAAAAAAGGTGTGTGTGTAAATGCCATTACATTATTTTTGATGTAACATCATTAATTTTGGACTGATTCTTAGAATTGTGTATGTAACGAGGTAATATCTTGAGCAGAAAGCCATCAGAATGAAACAAGCTGAGGGAACTATTTCCCCCAAAGATAAACCATCTCACCAACAGCAATACGTTGTGCCATATAAACCATGGAAGTTAGAAAGATTCACCTGTACACCTACTTTATATTCCGGTGGTATCCTGGCTCCAAAACCAAAGGCTGGGAACATTTTATCACTGAAAATAAAATAAAAAAGGGTTTTTTTCACCAAGAAATGTACATCGTTCCACTAAACATTTATTCCTTCATATTGGTCCATGAAAAAGGTGACAAAGCAGAAGAACACAGAAAAGGCTGCTAGATCATACATGTCATTTGGTCACCGTTATTTATGTTTGCAAGAAACGTCACCCTTTACTCTCACATTTAGATTCCTGTTTGTGTTTATCAGAGCATCCTAAAACACAGACATTACTAGATTCCCGACACTTTTATCTGAGATGGACTGTTATACTCTATATTCTGACATGCCGTTTGGTTTTCTTTTCTGATTATGTCCTGTTATTTGATATGCCTACTGTAATAGGTTGCTGATCAAGGTCCTGATCCTGGAAAGATTTAAGCACATGGTTAACCTTATGCACTACGAATAGCCCCATTGACTCTACTGGCACTATTCACCATGTATACTGTTAGGCATATGAGTAAATCTTTGCTGGACGGAGTCTACAACTTCTCAGATGCTCCCAACTCTAGCAATTCCTCTCTTATTTCTACAGCTGGTGGCTGCCTGCCTTTTGCTGGTCATTGCTGCCACCCATAATTAACTGCTAGTTATTGCTCTCTCTTTCTCTCCTCCCCGCCCCCGATCCAGATCCAGCAGGACACCTCCATGAAACATAGCACACTGAAATAAATTTAGCACAACATAAAAATGCACTTCCCCATCACACAGCCCATCCCTAATAGAAAGAAAAATGGAGATTCCATCATGTGAGACCAATTGAAAAACCCCCACAATAAATCAGTAATGACTATATTTAAGACTAGTAGGAATATCTGTTTCATAATAGAAACAGCACAACCTCTGTGATGGAGAGAAAGTATAAATGAAAGAGGTTTGTGACAAGAGAAATGGGAGACAGGAAGCAGAGAAGAGGGGAGTAAGACAGTGTACCAGTGAAGTGCAGAAAGAGACTGGCGAGGAGTGTCAGGTGAAAAATCTAATGTTTTTGGAGATTGAGACTAACTGGAGGAGTAAAATTGTCTTGGAGCATCCCACAAGTGGGGAAACAGATACACAGTAAGTGTAGTCCTGTTCTGTTTTCTGCCCCATGATTGAGGGTAGCTTGGGTTCCTTCCAGTATTTTAGAAATAATTTTCATATAGGTAAGATCTATGACAACATAGTTCTTCCAGATAACAAGAGACAGAATCATCCTCCTCCCGATGACAGAGTCTAGTGAAGGGAGGATTGTGTAATTAAGGGTGTTTGGATTTGGGTTCATAGAACTGTCCAGGTGGGAAGTGTCTTCTGGCAACATTACAAAAGGGGAAATTTCACCTACAGCAAGTTGCAGGTTGCATGAGGGTTTCCATCTGTAATCTGACTGGTGTCTACTAAAATCTGTTCAAAGATTTTATTTTACATTAGACATAGGTTGGGGGATGAGCTGGTATATTTAATGTCATGGTAAATTTGCTTCCAAGTGTTACAACGAGATGCCTTGTTCTTCATTCCAGTTTGATCATCTGGATGGAGGGGAGAGAGATCCTGATTCAGGAGACCAGGAGACTACATGGCCACTCATTTCCTTTTTGCTTCACAGAGCTCATTTTTGCAGATGCTATAGACCCCTTTCTCTCCATACAGTATATGGAAAATGACAAACTGTGATGACATCTTGGCCCCCTTTCAGCAAAGCATTTAGGCATGTGCTTAGTCTTAAACATGCTCTTAAATCCACCCTATTCAGCAAAGCATTTACGCACATGCTTAACTTTAAACAAGGTCTTAAGTCCCAATGAAGTCATTAACATGCATGCATCAGTGCTTTGCTGACTTGGATTCAGCTACCTCTGCTTGAAGACTGCACTGAATAGTCAGGAGGCTGAGTTTCTGTTACTATCTTGGGAACCTCCAAAAATGCACAGTTTGGGGCAGAACTTTTAATTGGCTCTGTGGTCAGTCCTTGACATTATCTAGTGAATAACTCATGATTGCAGACATACTCACAGAAATATATCAGCACCCACTACAAGTGTCACACTACTCAGTCGGGCATCCTGCCTGAAAGGTGCCATGGTATTTCTTGTCAATCATTTGGGAGCAGGAGCAAAATGGAAGTATTTTTTTTAAAAACCTCTCAGACGTTGGGGACTGCCTGGCTTGGGGGATTGACAATGGGGTGTGGAAATAGTCATCACGCCCAGATCAATGGTGCCTAACAATGGCTTGGCTGTAGTGAGTAAAAGTTGTTCCCACCTGAGGGCTAAGCTCTTATGAATTGCTGCCTTGCTATGAAATGTACTTGCTGTTTGAATCTGGGGGAATGCAATATTGTGTCCCATATGCTATCCTATATGACAATGAATCATTTGCATGGTAATGAAACATTCATTCCAACAGTCATAACCAAAGGGGGCAGTGAAAATTTATGCCAACCATCTCCTGATTGCCTTCCCTTTGATTAAACACTACTGGAAGTCGGGAAACCCTTTATAATAGATGCAAATTAGAAGTCAGCTACCCATTAAGAGGATAAGAAATAAGATACAAAGAGACAGCAAAATGGGAGAAAAATTTTGTGTTACATCAATGATTAAACATGGCTGGTTTATCAAATTAAACCCTGTATTGCTGTGATTGAATAGATTTTAAGACTAGAAGGAAGCATTGTGATCATCTAGTCTGGCCTCCTGCATAATACAGGTCATAAAATTTCACCTTGCAATTACTGCATCAAGCCCCAAAACTTGTGATGGATCTAGAGAACACCTTTTAGAAAGAAATCTAACTTTGATTTCAGTGGTGTCCC
Source organism: Emys orbicularis (assembly GCF_028017835.1). NCBI lineage: Eukaryota > Metazoa > Chordata > Testudines > Emydidae > Emys > Emys orbicularis. The sequence goes on along the minus strand of NC_088684.1, from coordinate 216,742,713 downwards.
TCCACAATAGGTATTTCCAGTCTTTATTCAGGCCTAATCTGATGGTATCCAGTTTGCAAATTAATTCCAGTTCTGCAGCTTCATGTTGGAGTCTGTTTATGAAGTTTTTTTGTTGAAGAATTGCCACTTTTAGGTCTGTTATTGAGTGACCAGAGAGATTGAAGTGTTCACCTAAACTTAATTTCCCCATTACTAATTTCTCCCTACTGTTACCCACACCTTCTTGTCAACTGTCTGTAATCGGCCACTCTCTTACCACTTCAAAAGTTATTTTTCCTCTGTTGGTATCCTTGGTATCCTGCTGTTAATTGATTTATCTCGTTAGACTGACCTCAAACTTGGTAAAGCAACCCCCATCCTTTCATGTATTTATACCTGCTCCTGTATTTTTCACTTCATGCATCTGATGAAGTGGGCTGTAGCCCACGAAAGCTTATGCCCAAATACATTTGTTAGTCTCTACGGTGCCACAAGGACTCCTCGTTGTTTGAACTCTCTCTGTTATAGTAAATTTTCCCATGACAATATCAAATATTGTTCTCACTTAAATAGACATCTCAAATTGCCAAATTAAAAGCTGAATGCCTATTACACATTTAATTTTTTTAAAAAACCACAAAAAGAGCAAAAAGGCAAAAGAGAGAAGCATCATTAAACTCTATTAAAACTGTAATCTTTTATGTTTAGGGAATGACTTGGAAGAAAATGAGCTGAATTAAGTATTTTATCCCTAAACCATATGAGTGAATCATGTTCCTGAGTGTATTATTAAGTACTTATCTCAGAAGGTCTTGATGCCAATAAATATGGAATCACAACAGCTTACAAGGGATTAGCTGTAGCTCCAAAGAAAATACAGCAACCATTTGAAATACTTTAACATTTCCAGTTCCTTCATCACAATTGGAGTTAGGTAAATTTAGGATACCCAGGGCTGATCTGCATGATCTGACAGGGCCAAATAATGATGACCTGGGTTTGGGTCAGGTTGGGTCCAATTGCTCCATGCATGTGCAGCAGGTGGAGGGAACAAGTAGCCTTCTTCACCTCTCATGGTCCTGCACAGCAGCTGGGCACAATTGCATCCCTATGCTCCCACGGGGGTGGGGAAGAGGTGGGCTATGGCTCAATACTCCGTCTCTGCCAGCCATCAATGCTGCTAGATGCAGGGCTTGTGGGTTGGATGAGGACAAGTGGAGGAGTGTGGCAGCAGGAGCAGTCCCTCTGCATTCAGAGGGATTGTATTCTTCTCCGTGTGGTGCCAAATCACTCCCAGTGCAGGACAGTACTTGTTAAGTACAACTGAGTCCCCAATTTTTAGTAAGTCTTTGGTTAAGCAAACTTCCATTGAGGTTAATGGACCTGAGGATTTGGCCCATAATGCACAGTAGGTTTCCATGGAGCAGCGGGAATGGGTTGACATTAGTTCTTGTCATACAAAAACTGCTGCGAGGACCTAAAAGTATGATAAACTAAGGCTATTGTTGCACTGTTTGGCTGGACACAGACAGAAATTCTACATAAATATTCAAAATCTAGACATTAACATTCATGCATCAGCTTTCGGTATAGCTGTATTTGAAATGCAACAAATTACAAAATGCTTCTTAGTCCTCTTCGGGGAGCTGGAATCTGCTGAATAATATAAATTTATAAAATGGGGCTTCAAGAGCATGAAGGTAATGGCAGTCTCACCTACAAGGGGCATAATTAATGAATAAGGGGAATACAAATTCCCTGAAGCTAGCCACTGAACGACATCTACTAACAAATGCAATAGCCTTAAACTTCCCCCAATCATCATTAAAAGACTGAAAAAGCTCTGCAGCGCAAAAATACCAAATGAATTCTGAAATTCATAGGCTAAGCAAAAAAAGGTGTAAATATCTATTGGAAAGAAGCCTTTGTAAATGAGGTGGGAAATGAGCGAAGGGAAATGAAAGGTTATGGTGATAAAATGTAAAAAGACAAGATTGTCGTGCTAGATTATAGCCTAGTAAAATGGCATAATAGGAGAGGTGAGACCAAAATGGCAAGCTTCCTTGTTAGTTTATAAATAAATTGGCCGTGACCTGATTTATACTTGCAGGTGTAAAACGACCTAATTTAGCAAACGTCCTTTGTTGAAGAAATGGGACTGCATTGTTAGAAAGAGTTTGGGGGTGCTCCATGAGACCATAGGAGGGCTCTTACTAATCTTTAAAATACTGGCAATTGACTGCCAGTCAAGTGAGTTCTTAGGAGGATGTGTATGGATCTCTGTAGTTTCCAAAGGGTTAACGCTAAATTGCACTGGAAGATCAATGGAATTGCACAGTAAACTGATACCAATCCCACACAAAGGACAGTTTCATAACCCTTCTGTCTTGGAGGCTTAGAACTCCACCTGTCTTGCAGAGGATATCCTACCCTTCGGGTAAATTTCACTGAGCAACAGTGAGAGCCTGTAAATAGGACAAGTGCAGTTTTAAAGTTCCAGATTGTACACAATCCTGCACCACATAGCAAAAGCATTGCTATATATATATTGGGTTTTATCCTTTTTCATTGTATCATGATAAGCAGGGGTGGAATTACATTATTTTTTGAGTTTCAGTGATGTGAGTGACATGATATGACTTTTCCCTACAATGTTTTTCATTCATTTTAATTTTGTTTTCTACCAGAACTAAACAGATGGAAAATTCATTGTGTCTGGGAGCTAGGGAAAGTAGGAGCATATTTAGGCATATATGTTTGTGCTAGAGAGATTTTTAATTTGCTCCTGTAAGGGAATGAATTTTCTAGGATGACCAGAAGAGAAGTATTTGTAGTGACCCTTCTGTGACCCAAGAGGACCAAATTCTCTGCTCGTGTAATTCAATTGAAATCACAGTGACATTAAGATTGAAGAAAATAATAAAAACAGATACAGCAAAATCAGAAATAAAACATGCTGATAATTAGGTATTCAACTAGATGCCCTATCCAATATCTAGGAAAAAATTGCTTAAAACCCATCCCCTGAGCTATTGATTTGGAATCCAAAATCAAAGTAATTTTACAATATATTTGCCTGTTGTTGAAGTCAAATTCTCACCATAGAACTCCTGAATCAGCCACATTTACTATACTGAGAGCATATATTTATTTCTGGACACTTAAAACACATTTTCCTTGGCTTCATCATTTCAGTCAAACAAAAGCCAGCAATCAGTGACAGTTGTGTCCATGTGAACAAAACACAAACTACTACTCAGAGGTCTGTGGCAAGGAATACTGCATCTTCCTAGGGCAAATCTAAGCAATAAAGGGCCAAACACCACTTTCAGTTATACCTGTGTAACCCCACTGACTCCAAAGAGGTGATAAAGATATGACTGAGCAGGCAATATGGCCCCACATCTTTCTGTTATGCTATTCTGTGACAAAAGGTGTTCACTCTTGTTACAGTAACTGATTAAACTTGCATGAGAAGTACTGGAAAAAAATTTTCCTCTGTGAACTGATGGGTTTCCAACCAGGACAAATGTACAGCTCAGCTAAATGCTAGTATAACTGAGGGGAGCTACAGGGCAGATTATAATATAAATAACTTGTTATATATTTGAAAGATGCAGGGAAGAAATTCACTAGTCTGAAAGCTCCATATAACTTGTAAATAGGAACATGGGGATGATCTACTAGATCATTAAGTTTGTCCCATGCTGGTGGAAGATGCATCAGACACAAAGCTGATGCAATACTTATTTTTAACCAAATGAACTGCCACCCATAAAGATTTATGAAATTACCTAATTTCCACAGTAGATGTATCGGACTATCTATGGTATACTATTTTTTACTGCATTTGTGAGTTATACGGATCTACTCTTCAGGTCACTTTCTTTGGAGGGAATCACCTCTAGACAAATTACATCTACTATTATTTACTTGTTAATGCTGACAGAGTGCTAAGAATTGCACAAGACAAAGTTCTAGCCCTGAGGAGAACAGGCTGAATAGATAGATAACACAGACCAAATTGGAGACCCCAGAGGCAGTTTCTCTCTTAGAGCAACACTTCTATTGTTTTATCCATGGAGAAAGCAGTACATTTTGTTGACATGAGCTAGCATTTGTGAATTTTGAAGAAGAAGTGACTCTGATAAGGAATTTCAAGGAGACCAGCATTGAACAGGGGTGAAGATGAGAGCAGTAAGAAATGAGAGCAGAGACATGGGCAGGAGTGGAGTTGAATATGTACCAGAGAAACCATTACAAAGTCAATCTTAACAAACGTTGACCACATAATTATCATAGAGATTTCCTGTTCTAATTACCGAGATACACTGTGATGATGGTAGCCAATAAAGGCTTTGTAATGGTGACCACTCCATATATGTGTATGAGTGTGCATACACAATATGTGATGGCCAAGATCCTGAGGATCTAGTCCAAGGATGATTTAATATAGTACCTAGTATATAATCCAATGACTATTTAAAAATACCATCTGTTCCAATTCAGTTTCTGACCCTGACTCACCATAGCATGTCAGCATATGCTTAAGTCCAGTTAAAGCCAAATGCTTAACTCTAAGCATGTACTAAGGATTTTGTTTACCTTGGGTGTGTAAGAGTATTGTTTTTATACTTCTTTGTTCACTTTCCATTTTATTAAAGTAGTGCAATACATGCTTCAAGAAGTATGAAAGTGTTCTTTTCCCACCGTGGTTTCTAACCTTATTTAGATCGTCTGATTATCTTTTTTGCTTACTAGCCTCCAGAAAGGCTGCCTCTGTAATTAAAGTGATAAACAGATATGTTCAATAATTAATAATATTTTTATTTATTGAGCTGCATGGGTAGATTAATTTTTTAACATAGCTTTAAGTAGTGAATTTATGAAAAAGTAAGTGTTGCATAAAGTGAAAACTTACTAATTAAAAGAAACACCCTTTGGCCACAGATTTAAGTAATTAGTATTATATTAACATTACAACCAAAGCCAACTTCTGCTCTCCTCCTTGTCTCTGACATAATTCTGTTAATGTGTTTTCTTCAGATGACTACAGCAAAGGTATTAATTGTATTTCTTCATCCACAGTGCAGGTACAAAATAGCTACAGAATGAGCTATCTGTTGATTTTAAGATATTGGGATGGGAATAGATTCCGATTAAAAACTAGATCTTATGAACTAAGCCTAGAAACTTTATTTCCCTCCTAAAGGCAGAGCACTTAAGCAAGTGCTTAGCTTCATGAATGGAACTCCAATGGAACTTGCTTAACTTGTGTTTAAGGTTGCATCTATGACAAACCGCAAGGTGCCCTTGGAGAAAAGGGATGAGCTGGTTCTAGGTCTGAGAAGTTTTATTTTTAGGATTTAGTATTCAGTCAGAGTAGGTGAGTTTGAGTCATCCAGGCATAAAATATTGAGGCAATAATAATTATTATTTGTAATTAATAACAGTACATAATCAATAAGAATTATTATATACCGGGCACTAACAATGTTCTGCAAGTACGAGAAGCTAATGTCAAAACTCACCACAATTGCAATGGGAACACAATCAAACCCTAAAGGGTTTTCAAATCTTTTATGAATGTTGGCCAAGATGTTGGATTTGTAAAGGGTTTTGGATTTTCACTATGAACATTTTGCACTACTCTAAGCATATATTATTCCTGCACTTAGCTGGAATTATTTACTCTTTGCTCATTAGTAGCCATTAGGGAGGTGGCTGGACACCTGTATTTTACAATTTGGTACTTTAGTATTCAGGAACAATATGTGGATTTAGAATTAAGAAGATTATTTGCATAAATGAAAAAAGGTGTTGGTATCTGAGGACAGATATAACCCTGCTTCCATATGTTTCAATGACATCTTGAAATGTAAAAATAGACGATTATCTTTGAAGGTGAACAAGCAGAGAAATATAAACTAAAAATAATTTTGTATCAACTTTTGAAATTTCAAACTTTTAGAATGAGTAAAGTGGATACTGCTTACTATGAAATACTTTACAAAACGATGGGAGAGAGAACACAATAGAATGGTAGCAGTATAGTCAGAATGAGATGTCCCATGATTTTGTGATGTGACAAATATTTTTAAAAAACTGTAAATACATTTACACTTCATCTTTTTTTAAAGTTATAAATGTTAATTTGATTATATGGAACCTGATTCTCCTTTTCACTAAGGTCCCTTGATATTCCTCTGGCAGTGTAGCGGGGCCTGAAAGTGGGTATAAATGTAAAATGTTGTGTAAAAATTAGTCATAAAAGGAAATCTAGGACCATATTGAATAGTCTGATGAGGTATGTTGAATCCACTACTAAGAATAAAGGTTCCAGTTGAGCAAAGCCGTTAAGCATATGCTTAACTCCATCCCAATTTAGCAAAGCACTTAGGTATGTGTTTCAGTCTGATTGATGTAACTGGGGTTTATGCATGAGCTCAAGTATTTTGTTGAATCAGGGCAGAGAGTCAAAAATAAATATTTAAATTAAAATAGAGACTTTGATTAAGGGGGCAGGAGATTAGAAATGTAATTTACAAGCCGCAAAATACAAATTTCAACATTTCAAACACAAGGCCAGATTTTCAAATCCAATCCACTTCTTTTGCTCCACACTTGCTATAATTAAAAAAACTATACTAATGTGGAATCATTTACAAAATTTCTCATAATTCAGCTGTGTAGATGGAGCGGAATTTTAAACAATGTAACCTTATTTTAGACTGTATGAACAGGCTCTTTTCAATCAGATTCCAATACACATCTTCCCCTTACAGAGACAGTCATCTCTGTGTAATGATGAAGTGACACTCATGGTTATTTGGTCATTTTCCAACACCGTCTTTGGGAAAACAAATCATTGAGGCCATCAGGCCAGACATTTTAATATACTATATGCTTGTGGAGATATACTGTATTGCTCTGACTTACAGCTATGACCTTCAAAGAGAGAAGCTCTAAAACGCCATGAGGGATACATCTGTTATATTATTGCACTGTTATGTGTTAACCAGATATGCTAGCTAGAGTTGTTAATATAACAAAAGCACAACAGAGCTGGGCCAATCTCTTTGGTATCAAAGAGTATCTCTTTGAATTATAAACAACATATGGCTGGATGGGAAATGGTTTTCCCATCCCATGAGACTTTTCAAGATATATAAAAAATTTTCCCTGTCCCAAATTGGGACAAAAAGCCAAAATCTTGAAAATTTTCCTGAACTGACAAATTGAAAAAAACTATCACAACATTGTGTCGAAACACTTATTTGATGATTATGAAATGTTTCATTCAACTTTTGACTTTTTTCCTTTTAATATTTTTTTTAGTATAAATTAAGTAAAATTTTGAAACAAAAGGTTGTCTTGAACCCCAAAAAAAAAGGAAACTTTTTGTTTCCAAAATGTCAAAACAGGACATTTTTTGACAATTTCAAAACCTTTTTTCAACATTTTTTTCAAGTCAGGAAATTCATCAAAACCAACATTTTCCCACAGACAATTTCAGTTTTGACAAATTGGAATTTTTTGATTAAAAAACATTTAGTTGAAAATTTTCCAAACCCACTCTATTACAAACACAGATTCACTTTGTTCACAAATATATTTACAGAAAAAGATGTTGGGAACTGTTTTGCAAATATGTATTCACATGAGTATATCTAATCCATCTATCTAGGTTCCTATTTGGTGCTCATCACAGAGGCATCTAAGCACCGGTTATATTTGTTAGGTATCAAGGAAATGTTTCCCATTATGACTAGAGAGCAGCTGCATGATCCAAGGACATGCAAAGTGATGGGGGGCCAGCTGCCACAGACAGGATATAGTGAGCTTTCTGTTTGTTTGTTTTTTTGAGTTAGGGTTTTACCTGTATAGGGCCACAGAGCAAAGCTAAGGCCTGGTCTACACTACCCGCCTGAATCGGCGGGTAGAAATTGACCTCTCGGGGATCGATTTATCGATTTATCGCGACAATCGATCCCCAAATCGACGCTCTTACTCCACCAGCGAAGGTGGGAGTAAGAGCCGTCGACGGGAAGCCGCGGAGGTCGATTTTGCCGCCGTCCTCACAGCGGGGTAAGTCGGCTGCGATACGTCGAATTCAGCTACGCTATTCGCGTAGCTGAATTTGCGTATCTTAAATCGACCCCCCCCCTGTAGTGTAGATGTAGCCTTAAGACTTTCAAAGCGATGAGTTATTTTGCCTCTCAATATTTGGGTGCCCAACTTGAGACCCCTTAAAGGGGCCTGATTTCCAAAAATGTTCAGCATCCACCTTCTGAAACATAGAGCCCCTTAAGATTTATCAAGTTGAGGACTTCTAAGATTGAGGCACCCAAAATCATTCGTCACTGTTGACAATCTTGGTTCAAGTTTTTACTAGTGTTAGATTAAAAAAAAACCTGTTATGGCAGCACAAAGTACAAGTTGCAGTTTGATCTGCCTGATAGCTTGATGGATAATTTTTAATGTGACTCTCTTTACTTCCAGTAATTTTCTGAATACTTTTTAGAGTCTCATTTTTATTCTAATGAAGGCTGCGCTTTCATAGACTCATAGACTCATAGACTTTAAGGTCAGAAGGGACCATTATGATCATCTAGTCTGACCACCTGCACAACGCAGGCCACAGAATCTCACCCACCCACCCACTCCTGTAACAAACCCCTAACCTATGTCTGAGTTATTGTAGTCCTCAAATCGTGGTCTAAAGACCTCAAGGTGCAGAGAATCCTCCAGCAAGTGACCCGTGCCCCACGCTGCAGAGGAAGGCGAAAAACCTCCAGGGCCTCTGCCAATCTGCCCTGGAGGAAAATTCCTTCCCGCATATCTTATCAACTACTATGTTTTCTTAGCCATTAATTATATCATCTATAAACTTCATCTTTTCCTCCCCTTATGACAATTACAAATGATAACATAACGATTACTACCAAAAAAATAAAAATTCTACACAAACGAATGGCTATTTGATCATATTCGGTTATTTCTGTAACACTGTTTCAGGGACATCTGAAGCATATAGGTAAACGGACTTTTGGATGAACAGGGAATACTTCAGAGCATTAGGGGATGTAACCACAACACTTAATTGGAAGCTTTAGTTACTCAGAGGTTTGTTATACTGGGCTGACCTGTACAGAAGTCGAAGTTACAAGAAGATCTGACTGTGATATCAACCAAGCTGACCGCAGCATATAAAAGACAATCGTGCCACTTGTTAATGATTGGTGCAATGACATCCAATTGCCCCAGGCTTTCTACTAAACTACAAAGTTATTATAGTTTTTCTAATAATGAAGGTGGTGTAAATAATATCCATACCTTGCCAAAGTCTTTACACACCCAAAAAAGGATTTTTTGTTAAGTATTAGGCACAAGAAACACTTTTGTGAATACTGATTCACTGTGCTATTTGAATACAAGAAGGGGAAATGTTACAAATGACCAGAACTATGCAAAACTCAGTGGTTTCATTTTGCAGTGGTTTCAGTGAACATTTTCTGTTTCATTTCACAACACCCGAGATCTGTTAGGCAGAAGGCCTGTACTCTAACTTGACCAAAGTAACAAAAATTCAACTCAGCCTGTTACATAAAATTGTTTATAAAAGTCAGCAAAGACAGACAGACTGGACTAGTTCAATCAAAAAGGTCTACTGAAACAACCCAAGGACGGTGGTGAGATCATGTCTGATAGAGGAGCCTGAGACTGGAAATTCATGGACCAAAATTAGTGTGTTGGAAACTAGGCATAATGGTGGACAAAATAATAATAGGATGCACTATTCCAACTATCTCCCCCTTTTGGGATCCTTAAAAAAAGACTTGGTTGGGGATCAAGTGGAGAATGGATTCCTGGGAGATTCCAGGAGGAAGGGGAGACAGGCCTCTGACTCTCTGTAGAGACCCTGTACTTTGCTTGTGAGCCTCAAGAATCATCATATTATCATGACACCCAGACCTTAGCACACCCTTGGGGACATCTGACCCTTTTGTACCTGCAAGGACTCCAGCCCGATACATGTGAGATACTGCTCTATCTTTCCTTCCCATATCTGTTCCTTTCTGTCCTTCACTTTCTTCCCCCTGTCCAATCTCTTTCTCTCGCTCTTGGCTTTTCACCTAAGTTTGAGGTCTTTTTTTTTGTTGCATATTTTTGCACATGAAATTTAATAGTGAAGATACTCACAGTCCCGCACTGAAGGAATAGTTCAAAGACATTAAGGGAGAAATAATTCAAGGTTGCTGTTCAACACAGTGCTACACCTGCCATAATAAGCTTATGTTGGAATATGAAGATTATTCTGTGAACTGGTGGCTGGTTTTTTACTCTTTAAAATATAATATTTTCTTCTTTAGAAAATTATTATTGTAATTCATAAAGTGCTCACAGCATGCTGGACGAAATACAAGCAGGTACAAAATAAAAATCCTTGCTAGAGCTGGTCAAAATTTTTCCAGTGGAACAGTTGCTTTTGGAAAGAATCATTGTATAAAATCACTTTATACAGCCACACACACACACACACACACACACACACAAAAGAATACTTAAAGGGGGTTTCTGGGTAATTTAGATTACTAATGGCCAATCTATTTGACAGAGGCAGGAGAGCTATTTGAAATCAACAGGGGTGCACAACTTTCTCAGAGGGTCAAGTAGTCAGATACACATTTACACGCATATCAGGAAAGATACCTACATTGCATATATAAAACAGTCATGCAGGTGTAAAAAGGATTACCACGCTCCCAAATATGTAATTCAGCATGTAGAAGCAGACAGTGAAGACATTTTCTGTACAAACCAATGATATATGTTAGAGACAGATGCTCTCTGTTAAATATACAGAAACACTGGTTTAAAATGAATGAATCTCAACTGTGTATCAGTGTATTTGTAGACTGAAACTTTTTTTACCCATAAGGATTCCTGTACGTGACTAACATTAAATTATTGAAGCCAGCAACGTGAAGTCATTGGTTCCATACTGTTAAAACACCTTCTAGAGACAATTCTATTAGCAAACATGGTTATTTACCTGTCATAGTCTTGGCAAATCTCCCCAACAGCAACCAATGCCTTCAAGTACTCATTAGGCTGATACGGGTGGATGTAGTGCAGAGAGCAGCTGTTCCTGGGATCTCCATTTGATGCCGTGAAATCTATAGCTACCTGGAAAAGAAATGAAACAGTTGCTCTATGTAGATGTTATGGTGCATAGGTATGTCCAGATCTGCCACATTTCTTTATCATATGCAGTTGCTGGATACCACAGTTTTAAAACAAAAATGAAACCAATTAATCAATTCTGCAATAACATTCCTTTTGTAGCACTGTCACATGCAGTGTAGAAATCAGCATAAAGAACATCATTAGACTGAACATCCTATATCACAATTTTTTTTTTCTAGCTAAGAAAATATATGAGATGTGCATGTCTGTAATGCAGCTGTTTAGGTTGTATACGTAAGTATAATACTGTTCTTTCCTGTATTAGAATGCTTTTTTTCTGGCTAACCCTTCAAAGGAAGTTATAAAATAAATTCAATCAAATCAAAACTATTATGTAAGTATATCTAAAGTAAATGATAATGTTATGATATATGTCTGAAATTATGTAAGTGGAAAAACAATGAATTACATAATTTTTCCATTTAGGGAATTATATTCTAATATAAACCTACCTAATTAATTAGCCCTAAGTTCTCTGAGTTTAATTAAATTCTTTCCAGTCAGGTGATTCCCGGTCTATAAATCTGTCTCTAATATAAAATCTGTATAGAGTCAAAATCCCTTAACAAAAACATTCCAAACCGGGTCAAATTCCTTTCTTCATTTCTTTGTTACTGCTTATTGTTATTATTATAATCGTAAAACAGTCTAACTAGCCCTTGTACGGTGCTTTTCATCTTCAAAGAATTTCATAATCATTAACTTAATTAACCCTCCCCATTTTGCAGATGGCAGAAAGCTTAATGGTGGATTACAAGGCAAAAACAAAAATCAAGTTAAGCACAGATTTTTATGCTGAATGTGCTCACTGTGGGTTGCGGGAGGCATCCAGCACTGAATTACAGTGAACCGTTTAAAAATTCTGTTTTTCCTTTTTGAAATTCTCTTTGTACTTCCTGGATGCTAATGACATTCCAGATGAATCATTCTGTGACATCACAATCATAGACAGCATGAGCTGGAATGACATTTCTGACATTTGCAATGATGCATTCTGGGATCTCTTCAGTGAACCAAGAGGAACCAAAGGATTTCACAGAGGGAAATATATATTTTTTAAAAACCCTATAGTTAAAGGTATTTTCTGCTTCCCCTTTCCCACAAAACATGGTAAGCGGTGTATTCAGCAGAGAAATCTGCACTTAATTCAGTTTTCAGTTTTGCTTTTCAATTCACCTTTAAGTGACTTGCCCAAGGTGACAAAGGGAGTTGTGTCATACTTGGAACTAGAACCCAGAAAGTCTTGGCTTCTAGTCCTGTGCTCAGACCACTAGATGATATTTCCCTTTAGCAACATGTAGCTCCCCTGAAGAGCTCTATCACAGGCACACATTCTGTGTTGGGGTATTTGTCTAAGGGTGGATTTTCAAAGGGCCTAAGTGATTTGGTAGCACAAGTCACAGAGACTAACTTTAGGCACCTAGTTTTGAAAATGTTGGCCTCTGTCTTGATTTTTAATAGAGGAATTTGTAACTTGAAGAAATTTTGGCAGAGATTTTCAAAGACGACAAGAGCTTTTGATGCCCAGTTCTCATTAATTTTAATAGCTTTGGGGCATCCAAATCTATGGCTTTGAAAATCTCAGTCTTTGTCATTAAAAGTTGTGAGAGCCAATCAGAACTTTTAATCCTCACACCACTGATGCTCAGTTTCCACTCTGTGGTCCAGAATGTTGTTTGCAGATTCTGTTTCATGTTCGGTATCTCCTCCTCTTTAAATCTTTAAGAACTAGCCCCTTGATATCTGATTGGAAGAACATGTGTTTTGTCATGCTACCAAGCAGTCCTTTGTTTGATCAGCCTGGGAACATCTCTGCTGCCTTGACCAACTGCAGTCACCATTAGGAGAAATGAATATAATTTAGGTGGGAAATAGGATTACCTTTCAGCCCCACTTCTCTATGTAAACCTATGCAGCTGTCCTGCCAGAGATTTTGTTAGTCCTGATTTTTTCCCCACAGATTTCCCCTTGCAAACTAAGGTAATAAAAAGAAAATTCACCACTTTTTACCTTATATGCATAACATTTTGAACCTATACCATCAAGAATCAAGCTGCCAGCTAGTCACACCTTTGAATAATGATCCTATTAAAATCTTCAGTGCCACAGCTATTGGAGATTGGGCTGTTGACAACCAGTTGATAAGCACAACAAGAATAATAGCAGGAGACACACTCAGAACATTTTGAGCAGCTGTTTGCATTGTACACATTGAGCCAGATTCTCAGCTAGTGTAAACTGGCATACTTCCATTGACGTCAATGGAGCTATCCTGGTTTACGCCAACTTAAGGTCGGACCCACTGAAAGAAAAAGTGAAAACAGGTATGGTGTGGGGGAAGAAAGAAGAGCCCTTACAAACCAGGACATGAATTTATGGTCTTGTTTTCACAGAACAGAAAGTTTTAAAAAATATATATTCAGAAATGTTGAAACTTTTTGATAGAAAATTCCCAATCAGCTCTAGATTCTCCACCCAAAACCAGGGCTTGTTATACCTTGGAAGGAAGTAGGTATGAAAGGGAGTAGAGACTCTACATGGTGTCTATGCCTATTGCTTAATCTTACCTGTGTCCATACATCGTCTCTCACATTTGTATGAATCCCAACAACCTTGTGTTCCTCGCAAAATATGCTAGATCAAGGCCTGTGGGCCAATATTTTCAAAAGCATGTGTCTAAAAATAGGAGTCTGATTCATATTTAGGCACCTAAATCAGGGGTCTGATTTTCAAAAATGCTAAGCACCTAGCAGCTCTCAACTGCTGAATTTCAAAGACCACAAGGCATCTGCTTTTGAAAATCTTGGCCTATGTATGCATATGATTATTTAGTAAAACATTTATATTTTCTCTGAAATAAAATTAATTTAAAGATTTTGCATAGATTACAAAAACATGATTGCTGTTCTACTCCCTACACAAACATTTTCTCATGTACCAGAATAAGAAGGGACAGGTGCTATAAAGATGCTATAGATGTTGACCTTTTCACTGATAACCCCAAAAGAGACTCTTAATGAGGTTGGAGTGACATGCACCAGAGGGAATTGGACAAATCCTTTTTCTTGCAATGACTGTTTGCCAAGGTCATGTGGTGTTTTTTAACCAGAAGTGATTGCAGGATGTCAGAATGAGCAGCAGGCTTAGTGAGCAAGGCAGGCCTGTGGTCAGTGTTTTGGGGGGTGGGAAGGCAGGAACCTGATTGAAACGCGTTTCTTTACTGGAAATTGTCCTTGTAGTACAGATTCACTTAATGCCTGTGTATTTACAGACTGTGAATACCCTCATTTCCTATTATGATGCTTTTATTAAACTTGTGATTTTGCTGCATGGTACAATCTTCTCAGCAGGTATCAGCAAAAGAGACACATGCTCCATACACTATATTCTGAGTAGAAGAGGAATACTCTCTCTCTCTTCCATCATTAACTACAACTACTGCTCCATCCACAAATGTGCAAAGCATAACATCAGCTGTTTTCTCTGAACACAGTAAGATCTTTAAAAGCTTTAAAACATGCACCTCTGGGGATATGGGGGGAATGAGTGATGAGTTCTCTTTTCTTGCGCTACTAATAACCTTTCACAAGAAACAACAATGCCACTCATATGCTGATGCATTGTGTTGCCAAGGCTCAGTTTTGATCCTGCCTCTTGCTGAGAGGAGGATTTCTACGGAAAGCCGAAATGATATTTGCAACGGTTCCAAAACAGCAGCATGTAGCAGCTCTAGTTTCTTAATGTTCCTGACTGACAATTTAAGGCACTCAGTCTTGCGTGGTAGGACCAAGCATGCATGCATGTGGGGAAGCTTTCTGATTCTAAATGAAAGAATCACAGAAATTAGGGATGGAATTTGTTAGTCTAACCCCCTGCCAAGGCAGGATTTTTTCCCTACAACATATTTGCTTGTGTTTGGTCCAGTGTATCTTTAAATGTCCCAGGTGTTGGCACTTCCATCACCTCCCACTGTTCAATATGGGTATCCCACAGCAAAAGATTATACACTCTTAGGAAGATTTCCGTAATCCGTGTAAAAGTGTTTTTAATGCACTGATAATTTCCTGCTTAGCCTTCTACCAGCTCAGTCAGCAAATTATCAGCTTGTCCTATTGTCTTGACCTGTCTGACCCAGAAGCAGTCCTGTACGCTCTTTCAGTTGCAGCTCTTAAAATGGGTGTTACATATCCTTTCTGCCATACTTCCTAAAGTGAAGAGAATGTCTTCTGACTGTAAACCCATTAACGTTGCCAACTTCTACTGACTGTTTCTCACACCTAGCAGGGAACTCTGTCAGATCACTGAAACAGACTTCTGCAATAAAAGCCTCACAGAAGTAACCATGTGGAATCTGCGCTATTGATGACAAAATTCCCTAGAAGAAAGTTTCTCAACAAATCATTCTAAAAAACACAACAAAAAAAGTTTACTCTTGGTTCTCTAAGATGTTTGTTCTAACTATGAACTATGTAACCACAATGGATGAACAACGTATCCCAAGAGCACACAGCATGATGTTACAAAAGCTCTCATTAGTGCTTTAAATTAGCAGGAACACTATACGATAGCTTTTTGTTCCCAAACCTATGCTTAGCATCTTAGCTTCCCTCCCCCCATCAAATGCCCTTTCAGATCACAGCTGCATTGTACTATCTGTACACTGCATGAACTCAACGGAAACATAATTAATCCTAAAACAAAAAGAGGGTTGGATGATTTACTACGAGTTTGTGAACTTTGCTTCTGTCTTAGCAAAGAGGAGGGCAATATATCACTGTGGTTTATCGGAACTCATTTCTATGTTGACATTAACATTCCATAACGGTGTACAAGAATTCAGAGAACACGGTCACCTTTCTGATTACAGGATTATGGATTTCATAGATCTATAGTGTTTCAGCAAGCCATCTTTGACAAGTGCGAGCGTAGGAGCCTAAGTAATTAATGCAGAATCAAACATCTCTGCACATCTTAACTGCAAGATGCTAGATCATTAAAAAAGGCATGTCTTTTTGCACTGATTACAAATAAATCACTGACATGAATTCCAAAACTAAATGGCATGGCATAGTCTTACTTGAGAGTGCAAATGATAGAACGTACACACGATGAATCCATTTGCACATGAATGAATTGCACAGTGAAAAAAATGACATTTTTGGTGTGAGAAAATTAAATGATTTGTGCACAAAAGTGACAGTGGGTGAAAAAAATTCACATTAACAAATTGGAGCAAGGTTGAGTCCCTTTTAAAAATGGTGATGTAGCAAAAATTATGACAATCATTGTACTGGATGCTTAGACAAATAGTACCTGGGGACAAGGATAGTGGGTTGGAAGTGGAAGGCCTGAAAAGTCCAAGAATTAGATGTGGTTGAGTGTAGTGGGTATTTAATATTTGGCTGAGAGCAGGGGTGAAAGTAGGCCGATATGGGCCAGGCAGCGCAGATGGGCTGGCTGGGGGAAGCTGACCCCCAGCCCCGCCCCTTACATCCGAGGCCCCACGTCCCTTCTGCCCGAGGCCCTGCCCTGTACAGGTACGTCTTTTATGTTACTTTCACTCCTGGCTGAGGGATTGTTTTTCATTTTGACTTCTTTTTTTTCCCCAATACCAGAGCAACCTCAGCAGAGCTAGCATTTATGTCCTCATATATTTATGCATTACAGGCAAAGCTGGTAGCACCACTTATACTTAATACTACCCCAAACTTCCCATTATAAGACCCTATTTTCAGTTCCTTATAACTTCATCAAACTTTAGCCACCTGGGCTGACATTTTCCATGCCATGCTGATTATTTATTTAGTTTATTTGGTGCGTGGAAGGGGTTTCAACACAAATGACTGAGCCATTTCTAAGAATCAGATTAGTGAATATTATTATGTTTTGCCAATATTTAAATATTCTTCCAACCATTTCACTGAAAGCATAGAGTCCCAAGAGTTTTTCAGCCAGAAATCTGGCAGGGAGGTCATGCTGAATCGGAACTGACTTAAGCCTGGGCAGGACACGGATGATCATATGAAATTCTCAGTGATGACCCACACACACAGCTATTGACACAGACTCTAGGCCAGATCTTCAGCTCTCATACAACAGCGTAGAACAATCGATGTCACTGGAACTATACTGATTTACACCAACTGAGGAACTGGCCCTATATATACTATGGACTTTAGTTGCTGTGGTCTGAGTGGTATTGCTGTAACATGCAAAATGAAAATGTTACGTGTTTGAAAATCATACTGTGATCACAGTTTATTTTATAGTCACAAAATATTTTATAAGAAGAGTTTAGCAATTTGTTAATACATTTACAAAATGGCAGGTCAGATCATTTTTTCCTGTGAAAGTGATGAATTTAGTGTTTAAAAGGAGTTCCTTTCATTAAAGGAAATTACAGTAGGAAAACACTTACTGTAAACTGTATTTGGCATCCCCCCATGATGTAATCTAAGAAAGAATGCATCTTGTGGATCTGGAAATAAGAAAGCAAAGACATTCAGATGAACTGTGTATTGCTAAAAGATCCAGACTTTGAAACAGCTTGTTTAAGGAAAAATAAAACATGGATGGGGATGGCGTGGGAGAAATCAGAGAGAGCGGGAGAGACTTAAAGCTAAGTTAAGAGAGGAACAAAGAAAGATGAGAAAGCATCACAAACCATTCTGAAACCACCGAAATTATTTACGCACATCAAGGAGAAAACAGAACAGCACTCCTCTGCCTGAAGTCAATGGGGATTTTGCCATTGATTTAAAAGAGAGAAGCAGGCATTTTTTTGAATTCAGAGACATGACTTTGAAAGAATGGGAAGGGAAACATCTCACATAGATGGTCATCCTGGTGAACTTTGCTGTATGGATGCATAATTGCATTGCATGGCATATTTGATTGCTTACTGGTATTATACAACAACAGGAAGGAGTAATTGGGGAATGTTGATTGTCTGCACACTAGTTCCTCTACAAGACTGTAGTATTTTTCCTTTTTTGAGGGGCTCCATTTCTATTACTCCTTTATTCCCCCAAATCCTTGGTTTTATGCATTCTTCATGGATTATTTGACAAAGACATTGTTAAATACTGTAGAATGAAATAAGTTCTAAAGTCCCCCCCAATCAGCAAACTTACCTTAAAGTTCCCAGACAAAAACTATGTTAAGGTGGAGCAATTTAGGGTACAACACATTACAGGAATGTTTTAATTATCCCCAAAACAAACATCATAAATCAGGGAATTCAGTGGTAAGGATAAACTTAAAAGAAATCCCAATATGTTAAGGTATGGATATTTAGGGCATCCAAACAACCTTAACTCTGCTTAACAGTAACACCGTGTAATAGTCACATGTTTATGGTTACAACATTTTAGTGTCTAATCCCAGATGAGATTCAACTGATTTTTTTATTCCCTCCCCCCGCCCAATAGTGTCACTATGCAGGACACTTAAGGTTAAGAAAATGTTGAAGGAGGGTAGTTTTTCACAGAATTCTCTGAAAAAGAACATTATCTGTCAGCCTCTGCTAAAAGAGAAACTTTCAGTTATGAAGATTAATGGCTACAAATGACAATTAATCCTAAAACATTTTCTTCAAAAATAGCCTTGGCACAAGATCTCAGTGACTTGTTAGTGTATGGGAAGTTTTAAGTGTCAGAGTTACTTCATTCTTAAGATCATTTGGACAGGGGTGGGCGGGGGAGGGAAGGAGGGGCAGGGGTGGGAGGGTGGGGCAGGGGTGACAGACATTCATGGATTCCAAGATCAGGGACCCTTGTGATCATCTGGTCTGACCTCCCTGTATATCACAGGCCAGAGAACTTCCCCAAAATAATTCCTAGAGCAGATCTTTTAGAAAAATATTCAATTCTGATTTTAAAAATTGTCTGTGATGTAGAACCCAACACTGCCCTTGGTAATTTTTTCCAATGGTTAATTCATCTCACTGTTAAGAATTTATTCCTTCTTTCCAGTCTGAATTTATCTAGCTTCAATTTACAGCCATTGGATAGTGACATACCTTCTTCATTAGACTGAAGAACCTATTATTAAATATTTGCTCCCTGTGTAGGTACTTATAGACTGTAATTAAGTCACTCCTTAACCTTCTCTTTGTTAAGCTGAATAAATTGAGCTCCTTGAGTCTATCACTTATTCAGCAAGTTTTCTAATCCTTTAATAATTCTTGTAGCTCTTCTCTGAATCTTCTCCAATTTTTCAACATCCTTCTTAAATTGTGGACACCAGTGTCACCAGTGCCAAATACAGAGGTATAATAACTTCTCTACTCCTACTCAAGATTCCCGTTTAAGTAACCAAGGATTGCATTAGCCCTTTTGGCCACAGCATCACACTGGGAGCCACGGGTGCTGAAACTATTTCTATAGTGGGGGTGCTGAGAGCCACTGAGCCAAACGGTAAACCCTGTATATGATGGAAACCACTTCAAGGCAGGGCGGTGGCAGCACCCTGAGTTCCAGCACCTATGCTGGGAGCTCATGTTTAGCTGATTATCCACCATGACTCTCAAATCTTTTCAGGGTCACTGCTTCGCAGGATAGAGTCCCCAGTCCTCAGTACGGCCTTCATTCTTTGTTCCCAGATGTATACATGTACAGTACATTATACATATACATGTACTGAAATGCATATTGTTTACTTGTGCTCAGTTTACCAAGCAACCCAGATCGTTCTGTGTTAGAGACCTGTCCTCTTCATTATTTACCACTCCCCCAATTTTTGTGTCACCTGCAAACTTTATCAGCAATGATTTTATGTTTTCTTCCAGGTTATTGATAAAAATATTAAATAGTGAAGGGCCAAGAACAGATTCCTATGGAACCCCACTAGAAACACACCCGCTCGACAATGACTCCTGATTAAAATTACATTTTGAGACCTATCAGTTAGACAGATTTTAATCTAGCTAATGTGTGCCATATTAATTTTATTTCATTCTAGTTTTTTAATTGAAATGTAATGCAGTACCAAGTTAAACACATTATGGAAGGACAGCAACACTATTAACTTTTATCAACCAAACATGTTATCTTATCAAAAAAAGGTATCAACTTAGTTTGACAGGATCAATTTTTCATAATACCATGTTGATTGTCATTAATTATATTGCCCTCCTTTAATTCTTTATTAATCGAGTCATGTATCAGCTACTCCATCATATTTGCATGGGATCAGTGTCAAACTGACAGGCCTATAATTACCTTGCTTATCCTATTTCCCCTTTTAAAATACTGGCACAACATGAGGTTTCCTGTAGTCTTCTGGAACTTCCCCAGTGTTCCAAGACGTATTGAAAATCACATTTACAGTGCAGTGAGCTTCTCAGCTAGCTCTGTTCAAACTCTTCAACACAAACTATCTGAACTTGCTGATTTGAAAATGTCTAACTTTAGAAGTATCTGTTTAACATCCTCCTTACATTCTAGTGGATTGAAAAGAGTGATCTCATCACATGATAGGGCTACACCAAATACGTAACAGAAATATTTATTGAACACTTCTGCTTTTTCTGCATTATTACCGATAGTTCTACCATTTCCATCTAGTAATGGAAATTACCACAGGGTGCAGCATTTCTTAAAGGAACCACTTTAAAATTAATTTTAACTCAATGTAATTAACCCATTTACTGTAAGTTCTCAGAAAAGTCACTCTAAACTGTAAAAGAAAGAGACATAATTTTGGGGAGGGTATGATGTATTCTTCCTGTGTAACAAAGTGGTTGAACCTCTCCTTTCAGTGCAACACTTTTTTATGGGGCCATGACCAGTTTCTCCATAGTAATGCTCTACTTTGAACAGTGAATCTATAAATATGTCATTAGAAAATTCCATGTTTACTGAGTATTGGTGATTTCCATATCAGTTGCACTCAGTTTACAGGTAAAATATGTTTTTACAGCTTTCAGCCCCTCAAACTCAACCTGGGTTCTGACTCAAGTTGGGCTGTTTTCTTCTTCAGCTTATGATGACAGGTTTTGTTGTATTTTTTATACGATATGCCTAAGAAAGGACAGACTGCCAGAACCCAAATAGCTTCCCTTTGCCCGTCCCAGGTTACAATTTTTAGCTCCACACTTTAGATTTTCTTTGCTGGCTCCATTTCCAAAAAATCTTTATAGATACATTATTAATAACTGGGAGGAGGAATAGACAAAGTATTCTTTAAAATGCCGGTACCTTGCACTGGTTAAGAATGACAATGCCTGAATTCTTGTAACTCTTCTTCTTTGCTTTGTACTTGGGGTTTATGCACTCCCACTGTACCTGTGAAAACACCAATCACTGCATGAAAGAAAATTCATGTAAACAAATTGAATTAATTAAGGTTGCACGGAATGTTCTCTATAGTTGATTAAGACCCATCAAATGGTCCAAAGACAAAGATGGCTAAACATTAACTGTACAAGGAGTGATCTTAACCTAGTCCCAGGCCGTGTGCAAACACCTACATTCTGGTATGCAAATATATGCATAGTACTCAAACAGACATCTAATTACCCAGGTCTGTGTACACACATACAGGTTTTACATGTGAAACATTGAGGGTTTTTAAAAAGAGATCATTTCAGAAAAAGTGGCTCCGCATATAAATAAAAATGATTGTGGGAAATTGTCTGATACTCGACATTAAATACATTACTCCCTACATATTAATTAATATAACATTGGGGGTTTGCATTAAACGACTAAGAACACAGCAATTCAGACCTGAGATTGAAGTACTTTCCTCAACCCCTTTTGTTTACAATATAGCAATATTAAATGCTGTAGATACTATGAGAAAATAAGAAGTTAAAAATAAGGAGTTAATCTAAGTACGTAAAAGAAGGAGATTAAATAACCACTGCCACATAGAGGTAGCTGGAATGTTTTCAACTAAATTTTTTTTGTTGAAATATGCTGCTTTGTTGAAGCTGAAATGTTTTGCAGCAGAAACATCAATTTCAACTTGAAAGTTACTTGGTTTTGCTAGTTTAAGACAGACCAAATGTTCAAACTTTGAACTCTAAGTACTACCTTCAAAAATATGCATACATGCCTCTGCACAAGCATCACACACATTTGCATGTGCAAATACCTGTCTGCATATGCCCCATTTTGCATGAGCTATTACATATGCACACTTAGGGCCTGAGCTTTGAAAAAATATTGTCTTTAATGTTATTTCAGGGGCGGTTTTTTAAATGGGGGGAAACACTCAAGGAAATGAGTGTGTACTGACATGGTGCCAGGCAAGACGAAAAATCCATCTACAAAAGGGACCAATACTATGTAAATAAGTATTTAGAACATTTTTTTAATTGAATGATGTTGGCTTGAAGTTACTGTATTTTGTGCATTTGTGGAAGAAATCCTTAATTAGGTCCAGACTCTGCAACATACTTAAGGATGTGATGCATTTTAAGCATGTAGATAGTCCCCTTGACTTCAACGGTCTTTAGGTAAAGCCCTAAGAGCAATTTTGACAGCCACCATCTTAGCCAACACACTGGGGATTGAACTCAGGACCTCTAGAACTAAAAGCATAAGTGGCTTCATTTTGAGCTAAAGATCCAAGCTGCTGCAATGAGAGGCTATAACAACTCTTATCCTCTGTGGATCAGCACAGCGGGGGCCTTGTAACACACACTCACCAGTGAATTACACCATTACTTTGAATATTCAACATTTGAAAATCAGGATTTCTTTCAAAATATCTAATGGGGAAGGGAAGGATATTGCTTTAGAGCAATGTGAGACCTTCTCTTCACCAAGGGCTAACTGTGCTGCCTGTACTGCACTCCTAACCTCGTGGCTCCTGGAAACAGGTGACCTCGCTGATAACAGAGAGAGAAAAAGTTTAACAAGAAAAATATTTCCAAGCTGTATGAAGTACAGCTGCCTGCGCCCCAGTTTGCCCTACAGCTCAATTATTTGTCTTGTGAAATGAATTTTCCGGCTGAGGTAACAGGCAGACACAGGACCACATGTTCCTGGGAAATTCTCCAGCAACTGCTTTTCTGTTCTCAGGAGGATAGATCAGGCTCCCCCCAAAAAAATCTAACTGAGTTCTCCATGACAGGAGATGGCAGCAAAGTGGAGGGAAGAAATGTGATTGCAATGCAAAAACATTGATCACTCGGCTCTGAGTATATTTTACATTAAACTATCTTCACTGGTAGCAGCTATCCTATAAACGTATTGGATGCATTTATAAAAAGAAATTGCTTAGTTTACCAATTACAATGGAGGCAGCAAAATAGCACCTTCAAAAACCTCTAGTGGAGAGGGCAAAATACAGGAGCCAGGAGTTCTAATCCCAACTCTGATACCGAATTTCACCAAACAGATCATCACAAACTTCACCACCTTCCACTCCAAGTGCAAGATGCACTTCTTTGACCTTGCATTCTCCAGGATAAACTCATAGCAGTGTATACATTTAAAAAAAAAAAAACAGTACAGTGTACATATAATTCTCCCTTGGGGAGAGGATGAACCACACATAATAGACGTTAGTCACTTACGGCACTTCAGTGCTTAATGCAGTTCAGGAAGGTGTTCAGCTTCTATGACGGTTTGAGTGGTAGAAGAACATACAGAATAGAATAATAGTGTGCCCTTGGGCAAGTCACTTAACTTTTCTGTGCAGCAGTAAAATGTGGATAATAATGCTTACCCAGCTTTGTAAAGCACTTTGAGATCTATGGATGACGTTCTAGATAATTCCTAAGTATTATTAAAATATGAAATGTACAGGCAATGAAAACCTAACTGATCAATTGGTATCACAAGCCAAATAAATAATCATCTTAGGAAATTCCTGTCAAGTGAACAAACAAAAAGAAAGAATACATTTTCATCAGTAAATACACTAACTGATGTTTTGGTGAACTGAAAAGCTTTTGTAAAATAAAAAATGTTTAAGCTCCCAGATTGTGGGTCGACTTAAAAATGACAATTTTAAAATAAAACTCACTTCCTCCTTTACTTACCTGCCAAGATCTCACCCCAGAGCTCCACATTTACACAGCAGGAGCTGATTATATGACAAGCACCATTTTCTAAAATTCCCTATACAATCCTTTCCACGTCATCAGCTCTCCTTGGGGGAACAGAATCCTCGGCACAGGTCTTGACAGGTAAGAAATGATGCAAATTGTTTTGAATATTTTGCTTTCACTGCTAAGACAAGTTTGTTTTTTTATGTACTCCTACATTCTGCTATTGATATGGTATCTGTCACCTTTATTAATGATTCATTTTCATCATTTTAATTAACCTTTCAGCTGAGAGTTAACTAATACAAGAGTCTATACTCTGACATTATTGTTAACCATTATAAAACTTAGATTCATCATTCTAATAGTGTGCCAGTTAACATTTCTTCCATATGCCTGGCAGCTCTGGGCTATGTGAGCTCTTTTCTTGTCATGAAACAGGAGGCAATATGACTTCACAGCTTCCTACTAGTTTATTACAAGAGCTGTGCAAAAGATTTTATAATGAAAACCCAAATGTAGCCTGGTTTGAGGTTTCTTTAGAACCTCCAACGGCAATCCAGGTTGAGGGAAACAACTGAGTGAACCTGAGCTGTCTTAAGAAAACTTGAACCAGATTGTGTTTTCGGGGTTTTTTCCCCCTTTTTCGCCCCCTGCCCTCCATGAAATTTGGCAAAATAATGCTGACACTTGCAAGGTAGTCATATTTCTAAACTTCCATTCTCTGAAGTGTGAGACACAGATCACCACAACAAGGGACACTACTCCCTGAAATAAAGGACATTGTTTGCTTCCTCAAATGTTCCTTCTCTTACCCTACTAATCCCCCAGAAGTGGGGTGAAAAATTATGGGTCCCACTGAGACACTTCTTCCCATACACATGTAAAGGAGAGAGACAGTGTCTACATTTGGCCCCATGCGTCAAGAAAACTTCCTAAATGTACACATTTAAAGACTAGAATTTTTGAGCAGCATACTTCCAGCAATGGCATTGGCCAATACATCAAATAAATAAAGGTACCAGGCTGAAGGGGTTCCATGTACCCTGAGGCAAGAGAAACTGTGACACGGAGCTTTTGTTTTCACTTAGGGCCTGCTCTCACATCAGATATGTGAGGAATATGAAGTATGAAGCCAGAGTAGGTGACACTCATCCAAAATGGACCATCATCAATGTGTATTTTCTCCAAAGAATTCCTTTTTTATTTCTTTATTTTTAATTTCCTTTTTCTTTTAGTGAATTGCTGCCAAGACAAAAAATAACCCGTTATTATGTCAATGTCCTATTTAATATGTCATCCTGTTGACTCCAGGTGAGCAATTTGCTTTCAGGGCAGATTCATTCCTGCTGGTTCCCAAGGTTCAAATTGCACCTCTCTGTGCCTGTAAGGGCTATTACATTCCCTGCCTCCCCCCAGGAGGACAGGTGGTGTTTGCACAGTGCTATCTGCTGGGGGTGCCCACCATGGGTAGGCTGGCTGCTTTTAATCTCTGCCAGGGCTCCCCAGGAGACTCACAGGTGCAGACTGCAGTGAATATCAGTGCATCCCCTGTTTTCTTAACCACGATGCTAAAGCTTAGCCAGCACTTCTGGAGCTGTGCTGGCTGCCTGCAGATTACCTAATGAAAGGGAGATTACTGATGCACTGTGCTTTTGCAGCCCCCCTTTTCTGCCACCAAGGGCCTGGCTTCTGACAGTGCAGACCATCGAGTGGATTTGACCTTCTGATGTTAAAAAGAGAAGTGGAGCTGTCTGCTAAAACTGGGCAAATTGAGACTTGCCTTGGTACATTACTAAAGTCACTACTAACTGCTTTACCAGGGCCACCCGGGGGGGGGGGGGGGGGGCAAGTGGGGCAATTTGCCCCGGGCCCCACAGGGGCCCCACGAGCCCTGGCCGAGAATCCCTTTCCTCACCTGGAGGCGCTCCGAGTCTGCGGCGGCGGCATTTCGGCGGCGGTGGACCCTTCAGTCGCTCCGGGTCTTCGGCGGCATTTCGGCGGTGGGTCCTTCAGTGCTGCCGAAGACGCAGAGCCACTGAAGGGCCCCCCGCCACCAAAATGCCACCGCCGCAGACTCGGAGCGCCGCCCGGTGAGTACAAGCTCCCCCGCTTTGCCCCAGGGCCCCTGAATCCTCTGGGTGGCCCTGTGCTTTACTGTCTCACACATGCCCACTTATGCGAGTGCAATAGAACCCTGATCATCTGAAGGGCTTGGGACAACATTCAGGAGTTTGGATAGAGAGGGGAGCTTTGAGCTGGCTTTGAGGCCCCCTCCTACACCTCCTCAGAATCTCACATATTGGAATTCCCAGAGAGAGAGGGCACGGTTTTGTCTGACAGAACATTCTAATGAATGAGGCACATACAATGGAAATTCTATGGTGGAGTTAAATAATCTTGTGGAAATGCCAGAGGAGATAGTAGATGTAGGAAGGTTTCTCCCTTCCCTATATTTTTCTTTGTAAATACAGAGACAGATTTTTCTATTACATAATTTCTCCCATTGCATTAGGGTCCAGGTGGTTTATGTTTCTATGGCTTTTTTCCAATCCATCTGGTTCTATTGCCTCTATTTTCAAAATTGTGTGATTTTTTTATTTTTAATTAGAGGAGGATTTCCCCCAGTTCAACTGTGAACAGTTTTACCAATTAATCTTTATCATTCTTTTCCATTCTGCTTTTTAAGTGGCCAGGTTGTTTAATGCATTAATAAATGTTATAAAACAACTGCACAATATAGGCCCCGATTCAGGAAAGCATCTTTATTCAGAACAGCACTTAAGCACATGCTAAACTTTAAGCATGTACTTAACGTCTCACTGAAATCAATGCTGTCCTGGATACGGGTAGAGTTAAGGATGTGTTTAAGTGCTTGTCCTGAATTGGGGCCATTGAGATGAAAGCTATGGTTAAATCATGAAGGGCCAGTTTTGGAATGATAAGACTCAAGGAAAGGTAAAATAGAAGGATAGGATATGTTTTGCAGATGTTCGTTAGAGGTTCAGTTTTTTAAAACAACCCTGATATGCGTTCTCCTAAATAATGTTTGGCATCTGCTGTAAAAACAGGTGTCCTTCTCTTTAAAGTAGAGGTGTTGTTTTGAGATGTGCGATGTCTGCCTGTCATATAGGGGGAATGAGATTTGGGAAATGACTGTAATAACTTCATAAGCCTGTGACAGTACAACTCTCCCCGTACCATGCTGGGGATAAAAATGAACTTCGTAAAATTGCTCCTTGTTGTTTCTCCCCTCACAGCACAGAATACTTCATTAATCCATCTGGGGCAGCCCAGATGTTATGCATCCCATGTCTCCGATGCCTTCCCATAAGCTTTATGGTTCAGAGTGTCTCTGATAATTCTTGTGTGTGTCATTTTTGGTGACAGAGCATCTCTCTTTTGAAGAAATTTCCATCAGGGATGCACACATTTGGCCATTATGATGTGCTCCTTCTCTCGCTCATAGACATTTATTTAAAGCTGCTGTTCTTTCACCAGGCTGGCCTTGCTAATATTATTCAGCTTGGTACCTGCCCCCTCTTTGTGAAAGCTCTCCTTCCACTCAAACTCACTTTATGATTAATTTTCGACATGCACCAATGCAATCTAGTAATTGCTCTAAAACATTATGGGGCCAATTCAACCCTGGTGTAAGTGGGTCCAGCTCCACTGACTCAATTTGGCCCTGTAAGGACAAGTTTGGATCAGGCTCCATATTAAGGCTCCATTTAAATGATTTATAAAGGGTTAGTAAATGGCTGATTGATGTTAGAAGCACATTGCAGACATGAGTCACATGTGTTATAGCACAGATGCTATAAACACATCTGCAGAAAATGTTATAGATGGTTATAAGCAACTTACTGACTTGTTGGACTCTGTACCAGTTGGTTAGCCATTTATTAACCTTATTTATAAATAGAACCTTAATATAAAGTGTGAACCAAGTTTGTTTTGTACTTTTAGCTTGATTCCGAAATCTCCATTAGAGCAGTCACTAAAACACGGCCAACAGTCTAGGGGGTCGAACATTATTAATTCCCACACAGATAATTTATCAACACTAATGACTCCAGGATTAAATAATAATAGGAAATGACAACTTCTCGAATTAGATATGCCAAATCATTTATCATTTTCAATGACTGCCATCAACCCCAATTTGTGAGGCTCCCACCGACATAAAGAAGTGGAATTTTTAATGAGGTAATAATTCCATTTTCTCTTAAGAACTGTAATTCATAAGAAACTGGTTAGTTACATCGTGATGATTTCCAGTGAGAGCTGGTGGCAGCAAAGGCAGGGAAGCAATGGGGGAAGGTGCAGGGAAAGAGAGAAAAATGACACTCAACAAATAAAAGGTCTTTGGCCATCAGGTGAGTGTTCTATCTCTTCCCAGGCTGTGAGATTGGTTTGCAGTT
Source organism: Emys orbicularis (assembly GCF_028017835.1). Taxonomy (NCBI): domain Eukaryota; kingdom Metazoa; phylum Chordata; order Testudines; family Emydidae; genus Emys; species Emys orbicularis. The sequence continues at coordinate 216,714,057 of NC_088684.1, read as the reverse complement.
GCATTCCAGCAGCTGATAGAACTTATATGATTAGACTTGCATGAATATAAATAGGAGAAAGAAATTTGCCTAGAAATAGAATTAGAAGGAGAGACTAGTTGTGTCAGGTACATAATTACAGTAACAGTGGCACCTCCCCTTTTTGCTGCTTTCATTTTCAGAACATCTTGTCCAGATAATAATAGGATATGCAGTGGCACTGCAGGATGGGTCAGTTAGTTCAAATATCCTTCCCAGAAGCAGACTGGCAACTTTCTGGATCTGAGTGTTGCTAATAAGTCAGTCTTGTGATGGGGAGGGTCAGCTGCCCCGGGAGGGATAAGAAGCTTGCTCAGAAATTTCAATTAACTTAACTCATCTCCAGTTTCTGCTGAAACCATTAGTGATTTTTTAATTTAGTGTAATGCCTGCTGAGGAACATGGCTGGGAAATAACTCAATGTTTTAATGTACCCATTGTTAGGCATCTTAACAGCGTACAATAAGAACACAACAAAACATTTAAAATGGAAATTAAAGAACCAACTACCCCCAAATGGAAAATATCCAATTGATTTCATGGGGGTCAGGATTTTACCTCAAATGAAAATAAAAAAGAACAAAATGGAATTTCAAGGGTGTTTTCTACATATTTATAAACACTCTAATATTAAAGGAAACAACATTGCTTTCAAGATTATAGACTGTGTTTTATACACTGATGCACTGAGTTCCACTGGTCCTAGACCATCCTTGATTCTACCCTGTCCCTGCTCCAAACACAGTTTTCACATTCCACTGTATCTGCTCTTAGTAAAATCTCTAATGACTCAATCCTGGCCAAATCTCAGGGCTCTCCCTTTTCATCTTCCTTAATCTCTCAAGTTGGTTTGTACACCACTTACCACTCTCTGATTCTTAAAATTCTGTCCTCCATCAGCTTTTGCAGCTCTGTCCTCTCATGAGTCTCCTCCTACTTCTCCAATGGCTACTTCAGTGTCTTGTTGGGTGGATCTTCCAATTGCCTCTTCATTGGATGTTCCCCAAGGTTTTGCCCTTGGTCTCCTGCTTTTGTCTCACTAGACCTCATCTGTAGATGCTCTTATCCACAAGCATCAATTAATACCTTCAACAACAACCCACTAAGCTAGTTATCTACTGCTTCTCACCATGCAACCCACATCTCAGCTTGTCTGACATTTCCTCAGAGAAATCAAGATGGTAACATAAGCTCGACAGAGTCAAAACTGAACACAAAACCCAAGTCAACTGTCCGCTCTCCTTCATACCGCCATTCCTGTGGATTACATCACCATCATCATAGCCTCTTAGGCCCATTTTCTTTGGCCCACAAATCCAGGCTGTATCTTACTCTTGCAGCTTCTACAAATATAATATGTCAAAGATTCTTCCTTCTCTTGTCTGTCTAGACTGCCAAAGCTATTGGTCTAGGTTCTCATAGTCTTGTTCTTCAACTACTGTAATCTCTTCCTCTCTGGCCCCGGTGCCAGCTACATTGCTTCCCTCAAGTCCATTAAAAATGCTGTTGCTAGGATCATTTTCCAGGCTCATAGTTACAAACAAATTTCCCCTCTATTTGTATCCCACCACTAGCTCTTCTTCCTCTACAGCATTAAATACAAGCTAATCTTGTCCTTCCCCATTTAACCTCACCCTATGTATAAGATCTACTAACTAAATCAAGCCCCACCATTGCTCTGCCAGTGCTGAAACACTTCATCACTGCTTTGTCTTCTTCTCCCTCTGGCACCAGTGCACTTTCTCCCATGCCGCCCGCACTCCTGGATCTCAGTGTGATTTACAAATATCAATTAATTAAGCCACTCAACTTCCCAGTAAATTAATGTTATTATCCCCATTATGCAGCTACATAAATTAAACTACAGAAAGACTATTTATATTCTGGTTTCCAAAAGTGCTGAGCACTTGCATTTCTACTGACTTCCATGGGAGTTGCAGGCAGGGGCGGCTCTAGGCACCAGCAAAGCAAGCAGGTGCTTGGGGCAGCCCATTTGCAGGGGCAGCAGGGATCCAGCATGGAACCAACAGGGGGCCCTGGGAGCTGTAGTTCCTTGGTTAGCTCCCTGCCTATAGAGCCAGCCCTGGAGCAGGGAAAGAACTACATTTCCCAGCATTCCCTTGGCCACTACCAACAGGAAAGAGGGGGAGGGAGTGAGGAAGCTGAGACCTCATGCTGCAGCCTGCTGTGAATGGAGAGCTGCACTGTGAGTAGGGATACCATATTTTAACATTCAAAAAATAGGACACTTCACGGGGAGGGAGGGTAGCCCCACCCTGCCACCAGCCACTCCCTCCGACTGCCCCCCACAGAAACCCCAACCCATCCAACCCCCCCTGCTCCCTGATCACCCCCTCCCAGGACCCCTGCCCCAACTGCCCCCCAGGACCCCACCCCCTATCTAAGCCCCACTGATCCTTGTCCCCTGATTGCCCCCTCCCGGGACCCCACCCCCTATCTAAGCCCCACTGATCCTTGTCCCCTGATTGCCCCCTCCCGGGACCCCACCCCCTATCTAAGCCCCACTGATCCTTGTCCCCTGATTGCCCCCTCCTGGGACCCCACCCCCTATCTAAGCCTCCCTTCTCCTTGTCCCCAACTGCCCCCTCCTGAGACCCCCCCCCAACTTCCCCCCTAGGACTCCGCCCCCTACCTGTCCCCTGACAAACCCCTGGGACTCCCATCCTGTCCCCTGACAAACCCCTGGGACTCCCATGCCTATCCAACTGCTGCCTGTCCCCTGATTGCCCCCATCTAACCCCCGACCCATCTAACATCCCCTTCTCCCTGCCCCGACTGCCCCCCCCCGAACATCCGCCCCATCCAACCCCCCCTGCTCCCTGTCCCTTGACTGCCCCCCCGGAATCCCCTACCCCTTCTCCAACCCGCCAGCCCCCTTACCGTGCCACTCAGACCAGCGTGTCTGGCTTCGCGCAGCGCTAGACACGCTGCTGCATACAGCTGCCATGCTCCCCTGCGGAGCCACAGGGCCCCCCCCCCCCCCACAGCACCTGCCTTCCAGATTTGAACACCTCAAAATTCAGGAGTGCTCAAGCTCAGTTTGGGCAGCTGTTACTTCATTTCTCCCAAATCAAATATACTGATCCACTGTAACTTGCTGTAGAAAAAGTAGGATAAAATTGAGCAAGAAATGCTTCCCAGTGGTTATTAGGACTGGAATTGCTATTTTCAACAGCCATTGCCTTTTTTTGTTTGTTTGTTTGTTTAAAAGGAAGACAGTGATATTGCATTGGCAAATTCCCCATAGAAAGAAAGAGTGGAACAAAAGAATAATAAAGGCACCTCAACTTTTCCTCATTTATGTAGCACAGTCTTATAATATGCATCCAGATATCCTCCAATCACACAAGCTGAAAATTGTTCCACTTTACTGCAGTTCTGTAACCATATGGGAACCAATCCTGTCTGTGTTCTGTGCACATCTAAAATTCCTGCTGAATGACCTGCCCTGGGAGCGAGTTACCAGTGACCCAGGGCTGCGGTGGAAGGAGGGTGCAGGTGTGGGGGGGGGGGGGAGCCCAGGGCTGGGGCGGCACGAGGTGTGTGTGTGGGGCAATGGTGGGGGGGTAAGGGGGAGCCCAGAGCTGGGGCGGCAGGGTGTGTGTGTGTGGGGGGAGAACCCAGGGCTGGGGCGGCAGGGGGTGTGTGTGGGGGGGGAGAGCCCAGGGCTGGGGCGGCAGGGGGGTGCGGGTCGGGGGGGGGAGAGCCCAGGGCTGGGGCGGCATGGGGGTGCGGGTGGTGGAGGAGAGCCCAGGGCTGGGGCGGCAGGGGGGGTGCGGCGAGGAGCCCAGGGCCGGGACGGGGGGCAGCCAAAATTTTTTTTGCTTGGGGCAGCAAAAAACCAAGAGCTGGCCCTGGTTGCAGGCACCCAGCGTCTATGAAAAGCAGACCTCTATCAGAAGATTTGCTCTAATTTACAGATTCAAGCACAGAGCAGAGAAAGGAATGCAAGAATCCTGGCTCCCAGTTCTGTAGATTAACCCACTTCTCAACAAAGCAACAGTGCAGGGATTTTACAGATAACACATATATCTTTTTTATACTAGTGAATTATCAGGAGATTTCATGGCAAATCTTATGAGTTCTCATGACACTTCCTATGAAAATGGTTAGCTTACATAGATCACCTCTTTAGTAGAGATGAACTGGTTCAGACAAAATCAGAACTTTTTTATCCATCCATTCAGCTAACCTTCTGTTTTGTGATCACTCTTGAGTTTCTCTACACTTCTTGGGTTTGGTCAAGACCAAAAGCAGGAGGACGGAGAAGCTACTCTTACTGCACCTCCCCCTCCAAATATAACCAAGAAACTCTTGAAATCTTGTGAGAAGTAAGATCAATATTTTCATAAACTTCCAGCTCAATTTCAGAACATAAGAACAGCCATACTGGGTCAGACCAAAGGTCCATCTAGCCCAGTATCCTATCTTCTGATGATGGCCAACGCCAGGTGCCCCAGAGGGAATGAACAGAAGAGGTAATCATCAAGTGATCCATTCCCTGTCGCTCATTCCCAGCTTCTGGCAAACAGAGGCTAGGACACCATCCCTGCCTATCCTGGCTAATTAGCCATTGATGGACCTATTCTCCATGAAACCAAACAGGTTTGGGTAAACTACCAAAATGCACCTCCAAATCTTTCAAGAGGCACCCAGCACTGTACTTCAGGTCAAATTCTGGACTCAACAATGAACTTTAATGAAACTCTCCTGATACATCTAATAAATAGGTGGGCTTAAATTCTATACTAACTTACACTCCATTTAAGTCAATGGAACTGCATATGGGGCAAGTCAACTTGAAATCTGGTCAAGAAATTCAGATGTTATACAGGGTTTTCACCTACCTGTCTCCCTTCCATTGCTCCTCGCATTTCCTTGAATGTTGAACTAAATTCTCCAATGAAGTCATGTTTGCCATTGGAATCCCAGTCCCAAACTATGCACTGGTGAGGGAGAGGAAAGAACAGAGGAAAACATTGTTTTTTTTAGGCAACAATTTTGTAACTGAGGAGCAATTACAGTATTTATTTGATGAAATGTTACTATGGAAACAAAACTAAGCATACAGTAAAAACACATTCTTGTCAAGATCGGAATGAAATGACATGTGAAATCTCAACATAGCTTACCAGAAGAGTGAGATGTTTATTGTATTAATGGCTGAAGAAAGTGAAACTGCATGTTTAGTGAAATAATTGATTGAACAGATCTTATATCCAAGTATACAAAAGCATGTTAGGTATAATTGTATATTAGTGTTCACACAATGTTCTGAGTTATAATAATACTGAATACTTTGCTCTGCAAAGTGCTTTACAAACACTAATTCATCTTTAGAACACCCTTGAGAGGTAGGTAAACATTATTATTCCCATTTTACATTTAATGAAAGAGAAACAGAAGTTACACTGAACAGTTTCTACAGTGGCCTTTGCGCTTGTGTGCCTCTTTGTTAGGTGCCCATCTTGAGATACCTGGTGCTCATCATCTGCTGTTCCAGTTGCCTTCCACTAGAATTGTGGGGACTCAGCACTTCTGAAAATCAGACCCAAAGTGTCTCAGGTTGGCACACAAAAATGGAGGTACCCAAAATCAGATGTCACTTTGTAAACGTTCACCTGAGTGACTTGCCCAAGGCAAGAAAACAAATCAGAGGAAGAACTGGGGTTTGAATCCAAGAGTTCCTGGCTCTAAAGAGTAGATCACACTGCCTATTAATATGTACATATTTTAGCACCAGCAGCAGAGCTTGCCATAATTGCAGGCAATTTCCAATTTAACTGCTTGTTTTCAGCCATTCATAACTTTCATTTGTAAACATAGTCACTCTGGCTAACTTGTAAGAGAATACACCATCACCTTGAACTTTAGAAAAGTTATTTATTGATTTTGATTACAAAAATATGCAAAAAAAAAAAAACCCACAGAGAAGTGAAACATTTCAGGGTCCAGCTGCCCACCTTGACTGGCAAGCAGCTTAGCGCTCATAGAACAATATAATTGTTAAACAACAGATTTTAAAATTGGCACATTGTCAGCAAATATTCCAACACACCCCTTAAAAGACAGAATCTCACATTGCTCCCCAGGTTCCTTCAGGCAAAAGCTTGTGTACTCGGACAGGTCTTGCAGTATGCTTGGAAGGTCAATAAAAATAGACTCTAGAGTCCAGGGGACCAGCTTGGCAAGCCAGGGACCTAGCTTCAAATGTAGGTGTGAAGTGTTATTTTTAATCTCTATATCTCAGCCAGGTTCTTAAATTCATGAAGCCAGGTACCTTAGTCTGTTTTGTGGAGACAGGGCAGGGAGGTAACTAAATTCATAGCTGAGACTTCACAGGTGAATATGCCACTGCTCACTTTATCACTTAACTTCCTTTCTTCCAAAGACTTCATTGTAGTTTGTCCTTTCAGACTCTTTCCCATTTAGAATGCCTCATAAGTGACATGGTCTACTGCAGTCAAGTTTCTTTGATTCACAAACAAGCTATATGTAGCAGTCACACAAGGAAGACTGCAGTATCTGTGCTCTTCCAGACGCTAATCAGTGGGAATGGTTCACGGATTAGACACCTCCCTGTCTTGAGTGTTCTGTCATTTTTACCATATCAGGTGCATTTTTTTTTTACCTTTCTATGAAAGGGTCCCAAAGGGATGGAAAATCTTCAAATCAAACAAGTAAAAAGATTTCTCTCTCTATAAAGCACAGAATTGTTTGATGACAGTTTTGACAGAGATGGAAGAGATATGTTCCTCTGTGTGCATGTTTCTATATTTAGTTTTACTCAGCAACAATAGTATAGAATTGGGTTCCCTGTTCTGATAGCAGGAATGTCTCTTGAAATATAACTTGAAAAAGCATTTCCATCACTAACAGTGCAGATGACCCCTTTATAATGAAATCTTCATATAAAAAAACTCTGGTACACGTATATTCTTAACTACAGCTGTTAGAGACACTGGTCAAAAAACCCACAAAAACGATTTTGCCAACATTTTTGAAATTTTGAATTTTTTTCTGTTCCACATAGTTTGAAATGGATCCACTTTCTGTTTTCTGTGGAATGGTCTGTTAATGTGTTTTACTAAAATAATTTTCAAAATGTATTTAAAATGTTTTTCCAATTTTTTTATTTGCTGAAAACACAGATTTCAGAAAGAAAACACTGTTTCTGGTGAAATAAGTATATAAATTAAAATTCTAATGACTGAAAATTATTGTTATAATTTAAACAACGACATTGGTGAGGATATTGGTAAAATAAATCTTGGCAAATTTAGTGAAAATGGAAAATTTCAAAAATGTTGACAATGTTTTTTGCATAAGGTTGTTTACTTGCAAAAGGGCAAATTTTCAATGAAAAAAAGTTTCCATGTGAAAAACTTCAACAAGCTCTAGTTTTTAGTGTGTGATTAAGCTCCATTGGAGGATGAACATAGGATCAGACATAAGGTTACCTCTGACCTCCACCATGAGCAAATGGGAAGCTTTGAAACAATAAAAATAAAATCAGTTTCTGCATAAGAAAACTAAGAGTTAGAGCTCTTCACCCACAGAAATAATGAAATGCCCAGTGTGATAGTCCTATAGTATACAAAATGGTTATTGTTGCACAAATGGGACTCCAATTATTAAACAACTCAGGACTGCTGTTGAATGTGTGATAATAGACTCAGTGAGATTAACTGATATAGCACAAAACAAACTATCTGAGTCCTGTGCGGTTTGGAGGAATTTCTCGAATCGTCTTAAAAGGTTCTTGAATATTTATTTTGCCGATATGTGGCCAATTGCATCACAATGATGAGGAGAGTGTATCTTAATTTACTTAGTGAAAAGACGTGTCGCAGAGTCTGAGATTCACGTTATACTATTCTACGTTAGGAGTTTTTATTATTGTGTATATTCTAGATCGATTCTGCTCAATTGCTGTTGCTGTCTTGTATGTAGGATAAAACTTGTAGACCACATTCACAAGGATGCGCCAGATGCTTTGCCTCATTCTGGTGAGGCAAAGCAATCCTAACCATGAGTTTTTGGTGGGTTTGCATCAACGGAGCGGCACAAAGCAGCCAGAGCAGGCCCCTTATTTGTATATTACGTACAAAAAAAACTATGTTCAAATAATGGTGTTTAGGTTTCAGATTCAAGCACTTAGAAGTTAGGAAATGCCAGCTTTAAAGTTGCCAGTGCAACCTTAATTCCTCCCCTCTGAGTGCCTGTGGCGGGGCCAGACTACCCCGCCTTAACCCGGAAGGAGTTAAGCCCCAGGGACTGGCAGCGGAAGTCCCGCCTCCCCGGGCAGACTGGGCATGCTCCAAGTGCTACAGGAGTATAAAGGGAGGGAGACCAGCTAATTCTGGGCTGGAGCCCGTAGGAGAAGGACCTGCTGGGGGAGCTCCTGCAGCGGACCAGCCACAGCCTGCACCGGGAAGAGACGCCGTCCACGGCCTGCCTGCGCCCCGGCGATTGGAGGAGACCCAGGAGATGACCGAATCCGCTGAGTACCAAGGACCCGACGACTCCTGGGAAACCCCAATGGAGAGCCTGGTAGGAAGTGACCCCGGGAGGGTGACAGAGTGGTACCTTTCCTCCCCCCCCCCCCGGGAAACTCAGCGTGTTTCGGTTGCAACACCCCGCTGAGTTGGTGGCAAACCACTATGCTACTGTTAGGGCCCCGGGCTGGGGCCCCCCTTACTGGGGCTGTCGCACCCCAATGATAAAGACTCCGGCCGTTAGGCCACGCTACCCTCCACCCGAGGGTTGCTTCCTGGACTCTGGCCGGTAGGTCCCACTGCCCTGTAGCCAAGGACCGTGTTATAGGCTCCTGCCGTCAGGCCGCGTATCCTTGACGTAAAGGGGATGTCATAGACTCTGGCCGCTAGGCCACACTGCCCTGGACTGAAGGGCTCTTTTACGGACGATGGCAGATAGTCCACGCCGCTCGCAACCTTGGGGGCGTGGACCGTCTCAGTGCCCATCCAATGAGGCAGGGGTCCTCTGAAAAAATAGTATGTGATCATGTAATTAAAGACTGTATCATAATGCATACGCACAAGGGCGCTGAATAAAGGTTGCACAGGCAAAGTGAATGTGAAATTCTATCAAATCAGCATGATAGTGTTTTACACCTACTTTGCAGAATGAGTATGACTAGATAATGGGACAGGGTGTGGAAATCACACTCAGTATGTCCTATAATCTGATGGCATTACTGTATTGTATGAGTATTTGTTATGCACTTCAAAAATAATTAACGTTTTTAAAAACAGAGAAGTGAAACATTTCAGGGTCCAGCTGCCCACCTTGACTGGCGAGCAGCTTACCTGCTCTCCCTCCTCTCATCTGACATATACCAGTTAGTCAGCACTTGTAGCTACAGAGGACAAATGCTAGTGGCCCCATGCTCCTGAACAGAAGTACTGAACTGGTGGCAAATGCTGCTGAGTGCACATGCAATACCCATCAATTTCAGTTAGCAGCAGGTAAAGGGATTCAGTACGAGAGCACAGGACTAATCGTCTTCTGCAGCTGCAAGCCTCTATCTGACAAATGGAAAAAGAAAAATCCAATGAAGGGAGACAGGTTCATAGACATCTATGAACAACAACAAAAATAATGTGTTTCTTTGCCCTCAGTATTATGTGGCCACTAAAGTTTGGAGGAGAAGGACCAACAGTAGTTTTTCAGTAGCCCTTAGCCATAGTATTTTAACTCCAGTTATGTCCTCCAAGTTCTACCTCTAAGGTGGCCTGGTGTGATCTCGCTCTAGTCACTGTTGAATTGCTGGATCCGCTTTCCTTCTCTAAAACACAGCCACAGGTTACTGGAATATAAAATGAGCAAAGAATCGTTGCTTTAGTGACTCATCTATTATCTGCTTTTCATTAGGATTCTAAGCAGAGGTTAAGAAGAGGGAAGGACTATTAGGGAGGTTAGAATTTTAATTGGAGATTATCTAAGTCAAATTATGTTTAACACATTCAACAAAATAGGGATCAAGCTGCTTGTTTGTTTCATTCCAAAGGTGGTCTAGCTTTAGCGTTTAGGAAGCCACGTACTATTTGGCACAACCTCAGCAGTTGAGGGATAGTTTACAAGGAAACACAGTATACTGGCACACTTGTACTGGAGCAGCATGGGGCTCTCTGTCTGCATTTGCCTTATGGCAGTCAATACTTGACAGCTAGATCAAGCACACATGAGACACGTGTGACCGGCACCAGAGCCGCAAACTGAGCTGGGGATCCCATGTGGGGCAGCTGCTTCTCCCCGGGGCAGAGGTGACTTTGCAGCACCAGCTCCCACTTCGCCTCCCTCCCGGTGCCACTTGGATGGGGGCTTGGCTCGGCCCAGCCCAGCCCGGAAGGGTGTGGGAGCAGCAACCTTAAAGCTCAGGGCCTGTGGCTCATTGCGGAGCCTGGCCTCCAGCTCTCACACACAGCACAGGGAGGGAAGGGCATTTCTCCTACCCTGCCCATCTCACCCAGACAGGCAGACTGACAACACCCCCCGCCCATCCCGTGATCGCTGCCTGCAAATGCCACCGCCAGCCTGGCCCAGGGTGTGGGGACCGGGGATGCCGGGTCATCAGTCCGCCCCAGCCTGTTCTCAGCCAGGGTCGACTCCCACCTGCATCTCGTGGACAGGCTCTGCTTCAGCTCCCAGCCCAGCTCTGCAAGTGAATCCCGGGGGAAGGGGAGAGTGAGCGGAGGGGGCTGTAGTGTCTGGTTTTAAGAAATTGGAAAGTCAGCAACCCTAATCACACTTCCTTTGTGTGACCACCAAGCTCACCCCCACTCCCCTTCTTGAACTCTAATATATTCCACAAAAATATCACATGGATTTTACTAAGCAGCCTACAACTCCAGCCACTATTAATATTCAGCCATGCTGTCTGTACAGTAAATGTAATTATTTCCACAATTGGCTGCTCCAAGGGGAGGGGGAAAGTCTTGCATTATTTGAGTGGATTGAAAATTTTCAAAAAGTTTCACGTTTTAGTGAACAGAAACATCTTTCCCAATTTTTTTTGCTGATTTGTTCCCCCACCCCGCTACACACACACTTTTTGACCACTTCTGTTCATCATATGTCTCAAAGTTAAGAAATACTGGATGATATTCACAAGGAAATCTGCAGTAAAGAAATATCACTCATTTCTGTCTCATAGGCCTGGTCTATCCTACATGGGTAGGTCAAAGTAAGTTGCCTTGCGTCAACCTAGCTGTGGAAGTGTCTTCACTTAAATTTGGCTCCTGCCGACATAAGTGCCTTTGTATGCCAATGCAGTAACACCACTTCCCCGATTAGCATAGACTCACGGTTGATGTAATTAGGTCAACACAGTGTCAGTGTAGACACTGCAGTGCTTTCATCAACTGTTACTGGCTTTCAGGAGCTGTCCCACAATGCCCCACCCTGACAATACAATTGATACAAGCACTTCTGGTGAGGACGTGCACCGCCAATGGCAGGAGCCAAGAGTGCGCACACACACAAGCGATTTAATAACTGCGGTGGCTGTAAGCCAAGATAAGTTAGATTGATATAATTTTGTAGTGTAGACATGGCCACAGTGCTTACAATTTGAAAGGAGCGCTAAGTATGAAAGAACCACTTTACTATTAAATATGTATACTAGGTTAAACAGTTGGGGAAGGGGATTTCTGTTACCCAAGTTCCTGAACCTACAGTCAGAACTCAAACCAAACTTCTTTTGTTTTTTAAAAATGCATGTGCATCTCTGACATGGGATGGGGAAGTAATAATCTGAACATTTACCAAATTTAGGCTATGTCTTTACAGGCAAAATAGGTGTGTTTTTACTGCAGGATAACTAATTCCATTAGCAATCCCACTACAACAAAATAATGGACACAACAGCACTTTAGTTTTACCTTGAGGTGAAGTAGGTGAGCTCAGTCACTGGCAGCGTTATAGTGCTGGCCTCCCCTACCCACCTCGTGGTAATCACTATAAGTGCCTTCTCTCCATTTAGTATTTGACAACAAGATCATTAAGATGCCTTAGTTCTCTTGCTGCTAAAAACACCTCTGTGTCAGTGAAGACAAAGGTAGAAGGTAATGAAATCATGTAACTTCACCATAAAATTTATGAATGGGTCCAAAACTGCCTCCAAAGGCTACGTGTTAAAAGACAGACAGACAGCGACTCTTATAACTAAATCTTATTTGGAGACAGCTGGACTTTGGAAATGGACTTTTGCAAAATAGTCCAGTTGAGCTTCTCTCATCCAGAAAATTAAACTGTTTTAAACTGGAGCATAACACATGCAAAGCCAACCAAATATAGGAAATTCAAGTTAAGGCTTGCCAGACTTAATTTCTCCTGGTCACCTACATTTTGCAGCTGATCTAGTACAATTTTCACCTGATTTACTTTAGACGTTAGCTTCAGCATCTAAAAGGGAAGAGCAGAGCCCTGGTGGGATAAGCACTTAAAGACATTCTTAACTTTAGGCATGTGACTGATCCCACTGATGCCATGTTAAGCACATGCTTAGATACTTTGCTGAATTGGGATTGAAATATCCTAACTACCAACAGTGCAAAGCAGCCAGAAAGTCTGCAGATAATTTAGGGCTGACATATCCTCTGATATAGCTGAGGATCTAGCCCATAGTGCACAAGGTAGGAGCTGAAGGTGGTATATTCCACCTGACTTTTTTTCCTCTCTTTACTCTAATGCCTGAAGCGCTCACCAGCAACCTCCCAGGAGTTGTGGGAAGCTTTGGCATCATGACTGTCAAGGGAAGGATAATTTAGCTCACAAGGGCCTTCGTGTTTTCCCCAGACATAGTTCTGGACTACAATATTTTTGTGAGAACTGATAAATCAGTCCTCGCTGAGTCCCCTCCCCCATTGTCACGTTTGCTGTCAACAGATAAGTGGGACAAAATGTGTGCAACTCTAGTTGGGTAATACCTTAAACACTGCAGGAGGCATTATTTATTTAGAGATTCATCAGATTCAACTGTGGGCACATTGATGAAAACTAATAATATAATTCAGGAACCTAGCAACTAAAACTCTCAAGCCAGAACAAAACTTTATTCATTCTATCCACCCTCAATCCCAGACAAAAGCTTGAGTAACTACAGGAACTATGAAAGTCATCTGATAAAAATCAACCCCTTGAATGACACCTAGAAATGAATAGCAAGATAGTGGACTCTTGGGGAAATGGTGCAATCCACTCTCTATCAGTAGTAGCACTAGAGCATTGCAAATGTCTCCACATTCCACTTGTAGTAATGACAAGTTTTTGTATAAAGTGATTGATTACATTGTAATTTATTTTGTCAATCAGTGAGGCGTTAATTATGTGTTACTCTGGGGCACCACTATAAAATATGGTCTGGCACACAGTACTAGGTTTAATGGCCCATAACTTGCCCATTTATTAAATGGATGACACCACTGTATCAGTATTGATGATGCTGGACCTTCTTGGTTATGGGTCATTTCTGTAAGTAGGAGTAAGAACTTATGCTGGTAGGGTTTTGCCATAGGGCAATATGGACAATAAATCAATTCACAAACATTAAGCAGCTGTAAAGTTAAAAAATATTTTAAGACTCCAAACCATCTGTCATTATGGAACACAAGAGTGAAAGATTTTAGATTTCTATACTAGAGGCAGTCAGTGTGTGTTGAACGAGGCATGCACTATAATTGGAGCGTACAGACTTGGTTAAACTAAGATATCAACCAGCATATTCAGGACAAAAGTCCCATCTGCGGGGTGGATTTTTAAATGTTGACTCTGCATTCTACACTTGTTTCATAGATGGAACTCCCATTGATAACAAAAGAAGCTGCTTACTCTGAAAGGGCCCAAATCCTGCAGTTCTTACAACTCTCATTAATATCAAACCTGTCCAAATAGTCTCATGACTTGGATGAAGTACAGAAAGGATGCTGATTTATACATGTGCATGTGAGAGAGTGTAAGTGTGAATGAGGCATAGCAGAGAGGGAGGGGGAGAAAAACTGTAGGGAGATGCATGACACAAG